>NW_028234410.1:25592362-25602362 GCF_977035675.1 Penaeus japonicus
CATATTTATATATATATCAATGTATATATATATATATATGTATATATACTATACATATATATATATATGTATTTATATATACAATACATACATATATTATAAATGTATATATATATATATATATATATATATATATATATATATATATATATATGAATATATGTGTATATACACATATGTCCATATGTAAACTCACACATATGTAAATATGTGTGAGTTTGATAAAAATGTCCATGGAATGTAACAAAATCGAAGAGTAAGAGAAGAAAGAGAGAAAATAAAACAAAGAAGGAACAGCTGTTAACCCATCCTCAAGCGCCGACGGAAAACACACAATTATTTGTCACGCTGGAGACAATCTCTCGCTATCAGAGAGATTAATCTTAAGATACAGAGGCTTTATCTCAAACCTGAGGTGAAGAGGGGGTAGGGGTGGAAAGTGGGGGGGTTGGGGGTTGGAAGGAGGGGCTCAGGCGGTGTTAAGGGATGGGAAGAGAGGAGGCGGGAGAGAGATCACAAGAGGTGATAAGTGACATCTAAGATCCTTATCCTCCGAGAAGGGGTTGAGGCGTGACGTCATTCCGGGTTGTGAAGTGGGAAGTATTAGTAGAGATTCATTACACAAAAGTCGTACCTTTGTTGGTTGTTGTGCTCATGGGCTTGTCACTTGAGGTGCTCAGGTGAGGTTATTAAAATATCTGGGAAAGATATTTTCTTCTTTTCCCTCTTTTTATTCCATCGGATCGATGCAACACTAGCGTTATGGAAAGTATATAGGGAGCGACAATACACAGACACACACAACACACACCCACACACATATAATAATGTATATATATATATATATATATATATATATATATATATAAATATATATATTATATATATATATACACACACACATATATATGTAATATATATATATAAAAATATATATATATATATATATATATATGAAAAATATATACATATAATATATATGTGATGTGTGTGGTGTGTGTGTTTTTGTGTGTGTGTGTGTGTGGTGTGTGTGGTAAGTGTGGCGTGTGTGTGTGTGATGTATGTGTGTGTGTGTGGTGTGTGAGTGTGTGAAGATATAATGAGTATAAATATCTCATATGTATATAAAATACATGATATATAGTGTATAAAAAATATATCTATATATATATACATATATATATATATAAATATATATATATATATATATATATATATATATATATATATATAAATATATATATATATATATATCATATGTGTGTGTGTGTGTGTGTGTGTGTGTGTGGTGTGTGTGTTGTGTGTGTATAAATATTTACTATATAAATATATATTATATATATATATCATATATATAATATATATATATATATATATATATATATATAAAAACATATATATATAAATATATATATATAATATATATATATATATATATAAATATATAATATATATATCTATATATAAATAGATATATATAAAATATATATATATACATATATGTGTGTGTGTGTGTGGAGCGTGTGTGTGTTGTGTGTGTGTGTGTTGTTATTATAATATATATATATATATATATATAATATATAAATATATAATAATATATATATATATATATACATATGTAATATATATATATATATAATATAAATATATATATAGTATAATATATATATATATAAATATATATATATATAATGTGTGTGTGGGGGTGTGTGTGTGTGTGTGTGTGTATGTGTGTGTTAGTGTGTGTATATAATATATATTTAAATAATAAATATATATATAAAAATATATATATTATGTATATATATATATATATATATATATATATATATATGATTTATATGCATATCTATATTATATCTATATATAAAATCAAAATATATATATATATAATAAATATTAATTTAAATATATATATATATATATTTAATTATATATAAATAAAAAATATCATATATATAAATCTATTAAATATATATCTATATATAGTATATGTGTAATATAATATTATAATATATATAATATATATATATATAATAATATCTATATATATCTAATATAATGTATATATGTATATATATAAACATATAGCTATTTAAACATATATAAATCAATTATACTCTATATAAGTATCAGATATATATACATATATAAATATAAATATATACCTATATATATATAATACATAATATATATACAAATATAATATATATATATATAAATTACTATATAAATATATATATATAAATACTATATAGACATATATATTATATATATTCTATATATATAAAAAACTATATAAATAAATATATATATATATATATATAAATTTATATATATATATATAATATAATATATATATATAATATATATATAAATAAAACACACTCAGAAGAGAGAGGAGGTTATGGATGAGTGAGAGAGTAGTGCCACCTGAGAGAGAGAGAGTGAGATAGAGTAGAGATTGTTAATAGATGTATGATATATCAACCTACATCCATTAATAAAACACATCTAAATATATATCCCCATATATATATATATATATATATAAAATAGGACTATATATAAATTACACACCCACACCACACCACACACGCCCACAACATCCACCCACACACCCCCACACACACACACACACACACACATATACTATATATTAAATATAAATATCAATAAATATATCTATATATACAGATAAATCATAGATTGTATGTATCTAATAGAATATTATATATAAATAAAAAAATATAAAAAAAATATAAAAACTCTATACATACATAATACCCATACACACACACACACATACAACACCCATATGTAGTGAATATAAATCTATATAACTAAAAAAAATATATAAGTCACAATCTATCAAATAAATATATATATATCCATATATCTCGAGAAGTATATAATAAATCTAATCTATATGATATAACAATGTCCCAAAATATATATATATATAAAAATACAATATAACTAAAAATACAATATATCTTAAACCTATAACTCACACTAACTATAAATATCACCTAAAAAAATATAAAATCAAATAAATACTCAATGGTTTATATATCAAATCACTACTAACTAAAACTAAAATCAATATATATATCTATAACAAAATAATAAATATAAATGATTAAAATATATCTATATTTAAATATATATATAAATAAACCTATATACATCTCTATATTATACATATAAAAAAAAATATATATATATATAAATAAATATAATAAATAAAAATATATCTCTATAAATATATAGAGAGAGATAGAGAGCGAGAGGAGAGACGAGGAGAGAGAGAGAGAGAGAGAGAGCGAGAGAGAGAGAGAGAGAGAGAGAGAGAAGAGAGAGAGAGAGATGAGAGAGAGAGAGAGAGAGAGAGAGAGCAAAGAGAGGGAGAGACAGAGAGAGAAAGACCAATAAATAAATAAATATAATATCTAATATATAAAATTTATAACTATAAATATATATATATATATATATATGGTATAAAAAACTCACACATGTTGACAACAAACACTCCACTCACACAACCACACAACTCACCAATCAAAACACTCTCACACAACACACTCACACACACCCTCAAACACTCTGTTACTATCACAAACTCACTCTCCACTAACACACACACAACTCACTAACACTCACCCACGTCACACTAACACACACATCTCACTCACTCTCCTCCTCACCTTCACCACACTCACACTCACACCCACACACACACACAACCTCCCACCCCACCAAACTGACACAGCCCACTACACACACACACACTCACTCACTCACACAAACAATCTCACCAAACTCCTCACAAACAGACACTCACAATCTATCAACTCTCACACTCTCCTCATATGTCTCCATCAATCACAACACAACACACACACACAACTAACACCCTAATCTCACACACAGACACACACACACACACACAAACACACAACACACACACGACACACAGACACACACACACACCGCACTTCACAACACACACACACACACACACACACACTCTCACCACCTCACACACACACACACCTCACCCACCCACACCCAACACACACCAACACCACGACACACACCACTCACCCACTCACACCTCACACACACACTCACCCCACACAAACACAAACACAACACACTCTCACTCACACACACACAATACACAGACTCTCGCACGCCACCTCTCACGCATCTACACTCACTTCAACTCACGCACGCAAGCACGCACTCACTTACTCACGTCACGCACGCACGCACGCTCGTCAGTCACGCACGGTACCACTGCACGCACGCATCAAGCAGGCCACCGCACACCACAGACCAACACCCGCCTACACACCAAAACACACACACACACACAATCACTCACACACTCACCACAAGCACACATCAACACAGCACACACCCCCACACAGACCACACGTACACTCACCCACACACACACTCACACACACACACACACGACACTCAACACACCACACTCACTCACTCACGCACACACACACACACAAACCCTACATACCACACAGACACACACACACAACACACACACTACACACACACACACACACCACACACACACACACATACACACACCACCCTGACACCACACACACACACACAACACACACACACAAACTCACACCACACACACACGACACACACCACACCTACACACATTCACACACCCACACACACACACACACACACACCACACACACACACAACACACACACACACATACTCCACACACACAACACACACACCAAACATCCCACCACAACACACCACACAACACACACACACACACACCCACACACACACAATACACACACAAACACACACTCACAATCACACACACACTCACCCACACCCCACACATACACTCACAACACACACACACACACACACACTCACACACACACACACACACACACCACACACACAGATATAGAGAGTATATAGAGAGAGAGGTAGGAGAGAGATAGAATAGATAGATATAGAGAGAGAGAAAGTGTATGAACGATGAGAGAGATACAGACAGAGAGAGATATGAGAGACATACAGCTGATCACATACCACACACACTCAACACCAAAAAACCACACAAAAACACACCACGCACTCACACACCACACACAAAACCCCACACGCACACACACTCAGCACCACACATTCCTTCTGTCTGTCTAACCCCCAACCCACCACCCCCACCTCCAACCCTCCCTCCCAAGCATCACAGATGTAGTAGACTGCTATGAGAGCGTGCCTGTGTGTGAAAGTGTAAACATGTGTGATATTGAAGTGCGATAGTCTGTCGATCGCTATTTACAACACCAACTAAAATTAATCAATTGCATGTTTATACTATATCAATCCTTAAATACAGTGACTAAGAGAAAACACCACCACACACACACACCCACCCACCACACACACACATACATCCCACACACCCACATCCCTTACGCACACACGCACCCACACATACCACGCACACAGACACACATACACATCTCCCTCTCTCTCACACACACACACACCTCACACACACAATCACACACACCCTTACACAAACCCACACACCCACACACCTTCACACCATCACACACACCCTCACACACACACACATTTATATATATATAATATCTCAAATAAATATATATATAACTATATATATAATATATATGTATATATATATATATATATATAAATATAAATTATATATGTATAAATGTATATATTAAGAAAAAAAAAAAAATATATAATATATATACATATAAAACTAACTCAAAATAATAACTCTATATATTATATATAGAGTATACGCTTATTTATGTATATAGATATATATAATATAAATATATATAAATAAATCTATATATATATATATAAAGATATGTATGTAACATATATATATAACCATAAACCTCTATCTATCAATAATATATATATATATATCTTAAATATAAATCTAGATCTAGATACTGTAAGTCAACATCTAAATATATATATATCTATATATCTATAAATATATATATATCTAATATATAAATAAAATAACTATTTATATCTGTGAATAAATATATATAATATATAAATATAAAAAATATATATACCACTACAATGTATTCAAAAAAAATAAATATAAATGATTATATATATAAATCTATATATGTACATCATATATATACAATAATATATAAAAATATAAATATATACATATATTATCTAATTATATATATAACTATATAATATAGATATAAATATATAATATAAGTATATGTATATATATATAAATAAATATATATATAAAAATAATACTAATATATATACATATATATACCATATATTACTAACATATACTTATATATATAAATAAATCTATATATATAAATATAATATAAATATATAAAAAATATTTATATGTATATATATAAAAATATATATATAAATAAAACTCTATAAATAAATAAAATGCTAAATAGATCTATAAAATATCTCTCTATATTATAAAACTCAAAATATATAACACAATAAACATGTATATATAATAACTATATTAAATCAAACTATATATATCTACTATATCTAAAATATATAGATATAAAAATATACTATAATATATCTATATTTATATATACCAATATAATAAATATATATAAAATACTAAATATATATATATAAATATATATCATAAATCTATATACATACATACTATATATAGTAATATACATATAAATTACATATACATATATATATATAGATATATAGATATTTATATTTTTTATATATTTTTATATTCAATATATGGGGAGGATGTAATGTATGTTAAATAAATATATTTATGAATTCTAGTAAGAATAACAACAATAATGGTAATGATAGAAATAGTGATAATGACACTAATAGAAAATGCAAGAATAATGCTAGTGATAGTTTGGTAGTTCATCCAAATCATTCCTTCATATATATTTTACAATTAAGACAACCAGAAATATATTCGAAGGAATTCAGTAAACATTAAGCAAATTATTCAGCTGAACTATTTTGCAACACATTTGTCGTGTTTCAAAGCATCTAAATCAATATTTTGAGATTATGAAGCAGAATAAAGTGACAAAACTGAGGGTCATGCAGATAAATAAGACATTCAACATATTTATCCTCCATCTGTCAACACCATGACAGAGCTTGCACGCCCCCCACCACCGTCCCTCCCTCCCTCCCTCCCTCCCTCCTCTCTTGCAGCTGCACACACTGCCGAGAGAGTGAGATCAGCAATTAAGTGGATCTGACGACAATATAAGGTAAAGATCCCTTCATCTCTACAACCTCTAGCCCCGCCTAATCCTGATCATCTCTTGATTGTGTTTTGTTGATAATCGGCAACGTGGTCCATTTCGGACGCCCATCGCCATTGCCTCTACACATACAAGACTTTACATCACAGTCAATTTCCAACGTGACAATTCCCGCGTCTTCAGCCTTCGTTCTTCAGGAGGTGATGCGAATCCTTGACAGCGATGTAACTCTTCAGTCCAAAGTCTGTTTGACAGGCTGTCACTCCGACCTTTTCCAAGGCTGGTGCTTCCTCCGTCGCGGGTTTACATTTAATGCCGTATTTGGCACTCTCCAGCCATGCCATATTTGTGACTGGCCAGATAAGAAGATGACGTTGGCGAGGTATTGTTGCGAAGACGCCCCGTCGCACGAGAGGATACTTCGAGACACTTGGTTTGCGTGTGTGTGTGTTTGGGAGAGAGAGGGAGGAGGGGAGGAAGAGGGCGGGGAGAGAGGAGGAGAGAAAGAGAGAGAGAGAGAGAGAATGAGAGAGAATGAGAGAGAGAGAGAGAGAGAGAGAGAGAGAGAGAGAGAGAGAGAGAGAGAGAGAGAGAGAGAGAGAGATCACGAATATGTGTTTCGTGGAGGGGGTTATAAGAAAACTAGACATGATTAAAAAGTACGAATATATATATGTAACAATGGTAAATATAATCTCGTTCATCAAATTCACCAGGATCATAATAACAATGCAAATATAATGCAAGGTAATGAGGATGTAATAATGTTAATTAAGCAAATGTCCAAAAAGGCAAAGGTAATAAAGGTAAAATCGTAAGCCATTTCCATCAACTCTACACTTTCTTTGTGCCTGCGAGTCGGGTTTTGAAGATATTTTACATCTCACATCCTGGATAATTTCTTATATTTTCCTCTTTCCTTTGGATTGAGATTTACCTCAAAATTTACAAGTGCTTTCATAAGCATTCATCCGGAACTGAACAACGTTGCTAAATATTGTTATTGACTTTTGTCTCTCCAAATGTATCGACCACGATCGTTTTGCAGTTTCCCATCTTCACTTTTAAGAAAAACCTTATCATGAAAAAAGGATTTATCACACCCTAAATTCTAGCAAATTATGGATGCAATGTAATGGACCCCAGAAGCACACTAAATGTCTCACTAAAAAAAAAAAAAAAAAAAAGGCACAAGACTACTAGGACATATATTTACAGAACAATTAAAAAAGATGAGTTAGTGTGTACCTGTACCATAAATTGTCCCCGGCACTAAACAGAGAGAGCCGCTGTCTATCACCTTCAACATGAACTAGCAAGAAACCTATCATTACGGCGAGGGAAAATTCTCAGCAGTAACTAATACACTAAGAAATACCCACTCTTGTCCATTCTTTCACTCCGGTGCCAGGGTATATGGGGCTTCTCCCTCCTCTCCCCCCCTCACCCCCCCCCACCTCATCTCCCAGTTTCTTCAAAAACTGGCCACTGTGATATTGTTATGATTTATGGTTCTTGAGTCGATCTCAAACTAGATTTTTGTCTGGCTCGGATGATGAGATGGCTCGAGCTTGAGGGAGGGAGGTACAAGAGAGTGAGAGTGAGTAAGTGAGTGAAAAGAGAAAAAGAGAGAGTGAGGGAGAAAGAGATAAAGATAGAGATAGAGAGAGAGTGAGTGAGTGAGATAGATAGATAGATAGATAGAGAGAGAGAGACAGAGAGAGAGAGAGAGAAAGAGAGAGAGATTCGTGTGAGAGTGAGAATAACCAGTCAACTTTGGAGGTCAGAGGATAAGA
The DNA here is from genome assembly GCF_977035675.1 of Penaeus japonicus. NCBI lineage: Eukaryota > Metazoa > Arthropoda > Malacostraca > Decapoda > Penaeidae > Penaeus > Penaeus japonicus. The sequence goes on from NW_028234410.1 coordinate 25,601,490, forward strand.
AAGGAGAGGAGTCACTTGCGAAAATTTGCATTTTAAACTCCGTAAATTTAGCATCAAGTGTTGATATAGAATAATAGTAATATTCTTGTAAGTTGTAAAACTAAAGGTAAAGGGCTACCAAAAATAACATTAATATTGAATATAGCCTACTCAAACCCCACCCCCCACACACACACCACCCCACACAAACCCAACGCCCCCCTCACCCAACACCCCCCACCCAAACCCCACCCCACCCCCCGCCCCCCCCCGCCCACCACCCCCCCCACCCCACCTCCCTACACCACCCACAACCCCCCCCCACCCCCCACCCCACCCACCTAACCCCCCCCCCCACCCCCCGATAATACAACATCCCCCCCAACCCCCTCCCCCCCCCGCCACACCCCCCCCACCCCCCGTAAACCTACCCCCCGACCTCGCCACCCCCACCCATAACCCCCCAACACCTACCTCCACCACCCACCACCCCCACACTACCGAACCCCCCACCCCCACCCCCCTCCCCCCCCACGCCCCCCCCTCCCCCCCCCTCCCCCCCTACCCCCCCCCCTAACCCCCCCACTCCCATACCACCCTCCCCCCCTACTCCCACACCCTCACACCCCCAACCCAACCCCCAACCACCCTCCCCCCAACCGACCCCCCTCTCTTCTCCTCCCACCCTACACTTCCCCAAACCCACAGCCCACCCCCCCCCCCCCTACACCCACCCCCCCCGTTCAACCCTACACCCAAAAACCACCATACAACACCCCTCACTACCTACCATATATCCCATCATCTCCAAGCCTACTAAACGTGCTCCTGGAACACAATAAATCATACCCTACATCTACCCATTCACAAAACCACATCACACCACCATTACCA
>NW_028234410.1:25734862-25737362 GCF_977035675.1 Penaeus japonicus
CATCGACTGTTTCGGTTCTCCTGCTTGGCGCTCGCCCTCTTCATCTTCTCTTTCGTCTTCATTCTTTCTCTCTCACACATCTTCTTTCTTACTCTCTCATCCTTTCGCCTCTTTCGTCCTCCCGTGCCCTGGTAGGTTCTTGGTTTCTCTCTCATCCAGTCTCTCCTCCTCCCTCTCTCTCCGCACCCTCCTCTCCGCCTCCCCCCCTCTCTTCATTTTTTTATTCTTCTCACTCTCTCTCCCATGTCTTCTTCTCTCCCCTCTTCTCTCCCCTGTATTTCTCTTTTCCGCACTCCCACCTCCTCCTCCTCTCATCTCCTCTCTCTCTCCCCTCTTCTCCTCTCCGCTCTCTACTTTGTCTCTCTCTCTCTCTCTCTCTCTCTCTCTCTCTCTCTGTTTCTGTTTCTGTCTCTCTCTCTTTTTCTCTCCGTCTCCCCTTCCCCCCTTTCTCTCTCTCCGCCCCCCCCCTTCTCTTTCTCTCACACACGCATACATAAACCAAGATCCGCACATACCACAAACCAAAAGAAAAAAAAGAAAAAAAGAAAAAGAAAAAAACAACAGGCAAACTGTCTCGTGTCTAATCCTAATCCTTCAGACATCCTTCGTAATCTATGCACAAGGATTCCTGACTTATGTACGGCATTTTGTGATGGGGCTCCTTTCATGATTCCCTTCTGATTGCATGATTGCATGATTGCCATGTCTACCTCGTGGTCTGATGTTGTTTTGTAAGACTTGGTGATAACGGATTTTTTTTTTTCTTCTTCTTCTTCTTCGTAAATATGTACTTCGATGAATGATGATTTCGGTGATCATGATAACGAAAATACGGGTTAGAAATGGGATTCTTCTAATAAAGCTCAATAATAATCCTGATATTAAAAATAGTGATAAAGATTCTATCTTGATAAAATCTATGGAAATACTGACAATTACAATTTTTCACATAATTGATAATGATAATCATAGTAGTATTAATTATCATAATAACGTTTTTAATTTTATGTTATCATCATTATCGTTCAAGAATATTGCTAAAACTTTTATAATAACAATGTGATTACTGCCATTAGCAATTATGTTTTTTCTCTGCTTTTCATTGTTGCCTCTGTCATCTTTATCAGTTTTATTATCACTGCTAGCAGTATCATCAAATATAATGATACCAATAAGTCTATTTTGTCAATGATTAACGTGATTATCATTTTCAGTGTTGCTTGATATCATTATTGACTATCTTTATTATAACCAGTAAAGCTATATTAAAATAAACAATGATGCAGACGCATACTGTAGATATACTGTAATACATGCACGTTCATAGAAAAGAAATAAAGTTTTCCACCTTTTTTCATCATATATCTAAAAGTTCAGCGTTAGCCAAGAAAGGAGTTACAGAACAGGACAAGAAGTGAAGAGATTCTTCTATGGCAGAAGAACACAGAAAAGCTACATTCCCTTGTCATGTTAAGGCCGACAGGAATTCACAGAGATGACTTTATACTTGTTTTAAGATACCTCACCTTTCTTGGGGTGTCAGGGTGTTATCTAGACATAGGCCTACTACACGGGTGGTGATATGCTGAGTTGTGTGTGTGTGTGGGTGTGGAGGGAGGGAGGGGGGGGGTGGACATATCTCTGTTGCATGTCGGGAAAGTAGGGCAGGATACAGTGGGGACTGGGATACCTGGAGAGGAAAGGAGAAGGGCGTTTAAATATGTCAGGTTTTCTTTGACATGTTCTATCATAAACATATGTGTGAATAATTTTGCTTCATTTTCTCTATGTTAGGTTACCCGGCTAATAATTCTGGTTAGCTTGATCTCCTTCTGGTTTAGATAATGAAGACTTAAATTTATTCTGACCTTTCGCCTCTTTTTTTTTACATAGACATAAAGGGTTTATATACGTATGTGAAAAGATATATAGTGGGGAAATTGATATCAGATAGCCTAAGAAGCCTAATACTCAAACAGAAAAATTAATATAGTAAATGTAAACAAGAGCTTTATGGAGAGAGAGAAAGAAAGAGAGAGAGAGAGAGAGAGAGAGAGAGAGAGAGAGAGAGAGAGAGAGAGAGAGAGAGAGAGAGAAATCCTTTCATATACAAAAACAAAAATATTCGAAAAATTATCTTGTATCTCTTTTGTGCTTTTTGACCAAGTGTTCTCTCTCCCCGAAGGTACTAATATGAAACTATATATCATAACTTTTCCGCCTTTGATTCTAATGTCCAGCCGTGCGTCGCGCCGGAGGGAACGGTTGTGATAGTAATGAGACTACTTTCGACCGTCGTTCTTCAAGCAATTATCTTAACGGATTGCTTGTTTTTCTCGTCATGGCGCGCTGTAGCTCCTCAAGACGTTAATACCGTCTTGGTCCAGATTACGACGGCGATAATAGTGAAAATTTGTCTAAACTCTCCTCGGTCCCGCGACAGACGACGGCGGTTTAGAAGGCCAGCAATGCCTGCAAGTGCGCCTCCAGTCGGCATCTT
>NW_028234410.1:25752362-25759862 GCF_977035675.1 Penaeus japonicus
CATGCTGGGTAACGATCAAGAACAGAAGGAAGGAAAGAGAGTAAGTTTCGCTCTCCCGTGTCAGAAACGGGAATGTGACAAAACCCTTTATCTTAAAGTTAAAACAAAACGGGAGTTTGGAAGAAAAGAGGGAAGGGGGAAGAATGAGGAAAACGAGGGAACCGAAACGACAAGGGCATGGTAAAGAAAGAGAGAGAGAGAGAGAGAGAGAGAGAGAGAGAGAGAGAGAGAGAGAGAGAGAGAGAGAGAGAGAGAAGAAGAAGAAGGAGGAGAAACAGAAAGAGAAGAAGAAAGGGGAGAGAGAGAGAAGGACAAGCCAACGGCGACCTGTGAACTAACTCATAGGCTGGCCCGGTATCTCCACACTGTATATAGAGAGAGGCAAAACGTCTCCCGCTTATTGGTATTTCAGTCAACCAACACCCTGAGATCACGACTCTGACCCATTGGTGAGCTCCTAGAACTCCATACCGCCCGATCGACTTCGACATCGAAATGCATTCACCGGTCAGGCTCGACTACCAGCTGAACCCACTGTCGTGTGCCCTTTTTAAATGCTAATGTCGACATGTGGGATGTAGAACAAGGGTCCTCTTGTCCTGCTTTTTTCCCCTCTTCTTTTTCCTTTTCATTCGTTCCTCTCCTCTCCATCTGCAGTCTCATCATCGTTGCAGTTCAAATGCTTCCAAGATCGAAATCTGATACTGCACTTGCGTTATGTTGGTTTGTCGGTCTTTTATTTCCTTTTTATTTACTCCTCTATATGTTATTTAATTGCCGTTTCACTGATAGTCTTTGCGATTGGTATATTCACTTAGAATGTTGGATATAGCATGATGAAGTCCAGAAAATAAATCTGTAGATAATATTCGCTCGGCTGAATACCTCGCACTGAATCTTTGAATCCATTTTATACAAGTGTCCCTAAATTAAACCGACCTAACTTCTATCTGCTTCCACGCCTCACGACTTCAGTCTGCTTCAACTCTTCGGGACATAAGGCTTGTCTCCTTAAGGGTCTCAGAGCTCTCGCCGTTAAAAAAAAAGAAAAAAGAAAAAAAGGATAGAGAGAAAAAAAGAAAAAAGAAAACAGAATGCGGTGTACACTATCCTCAACCCCCGACCTCCGGCGGTTAAATGTCTGCCTTCTTCTATGCATGACCTCGAAGGTGATATTTTTCTTTGAACTGTGTATTTGATAATATACATGTATATATACATTTTTTTTTTAATCTGTGCTGATATGCTATAGTTTCACTGTTTGTATGTATGGTATATATGTTGTCCTTTATAATAATTATTTGCATTTTTCTCCATATATTGGTTGTCGTTTATAATTTCTTATTTGTTCTGCAATATTCTATTTCTATTCTATTTTATTTCACTGTCTCTCATCTCTAAACACGTGCGACCATTTGATATTCAAAGCAGGCCATTGGATGTCTTCCTTAAATTTGCTGCAGTCGTTTTTTACAGGTTCTAAAGAGTTCCCTTATCTATTTCTGATCTGTCTCTTATCTCTCAGATCTGAATACACAGTGACTATCACAGCCACTCTAAAAAAAAAGAAAAAAAGAAAAAAAAAAGTGGAAAAAAGACAAATCTCAAAAGAGACTTGTAAAGTCCACCGTCAGCTTCCCTGCTTGCATGACATTAGCATACTCTACAATATAAGAATTCCGAGACAATATGCATGACATCAAGCTGGTCCTCCCCTTTGGCCACACCTTCTCTCTCTCAAACATTATCATGCATCGACCCCGTGACTGGCAAAGGGCCTTCTCCCCTTCCCACGCTCACCTGTGTCGATTGTCATGCACTTCTTTACTCGTTGGTAATATTGTTCTTGAAGTTACCGACACGAGGAAGGTTTGAACCTGTCTCTCCTTGCGCCCGGAGCGAAATGCGGTTCTTAACGCCGTGGACGAGACGTTGGTGTGGAGAAAATTGCCGAAAAGGAAAGGATGACAGATCACTCAGGCGGGAAAGAGAGGAAAGGGAAACGAAGAGGAAGAGAAATGTGACTCGAATACATTTAGTCACAAGCAAAAGTTCCAAGTGCGCATCCCTTTCTTGGTGTCCCAATTAAGGAAGCTTGAATCTGATTGCGGAACATGATTAAGAATCTGTTTATTGTCTCGTACACTTAGCAATTCCGGTCATCAGCTGCTTGATGTTGAACAAAGTTCCGCTAACGAGACATATACTCGTAATTTACTCGCTGGTGACAAGTGAAGCCAAGAAACCTATTCGAATCATCCGAGCGACTCCACCAGGGCTTCGGGCCAAGTGAACACCTGTGTACGCGCACTGTGTTGGCATATTAACGTTCATACTCACTATATAGCTCTAGAAGGAAGTCGTTTTCATTGTAGGATTCCTTTATTCGTATTTTTTCACCCTTGCCATGTTCATGAAGATTAGGCAATCGCTTTATCAATAACGGCTCACGCAACCATGCCCTTGCGCTTTGTTTCTCTGAAGAGAATATTCCTTTACACAACTCGAGGCTTTTGTCGACAGAGATAGCCAAAGGCCTTTATTCCTACGGCTTTCTTCTTATTTTTTTCCTTTTCTCGTCCTTTTCTCATAAGATTTTACTGTTTTTTTTCCTTTGTTGTTTGTCTTTTTCGTTTAAGCAAGATACACACCGATTGGTGGATAATTTACTTAACATAAACAAGAAGGAAAATGAGAGGGCTGTGATATTTAGTGCAAATAAGCTTTCAAACAATCGAGTCTTGTTCTGGTTATAAACGAATAACTTTTTGTTTCTTCTTTTGAATTCATGGGAACGGATGAAAAAAGAGACAAATGAAAATCAAGATTATCATCTATTTTTACTTAAACTATTGCGGCTTTGCGTCTCAAAACTTGAGAGAAAAAATCCACGTTGTCCTCACCGCAAACAAAATTGTTTGTGATAGAACCTAAACATATCCTAAAGCTTTTTTGGGTGCGGCACACAAGTTAGGACAAAGGGCAAAGTTGATTAGATTCAATTTTCCGAAACAGAAAGGCAAAGAAAAGGAAAAAAAGAAGGAAAAAAATCCATGTTACAAAATAAGTGTCCTGCTATTCCCATGGGTCCTACGTACAAAGTATTGATAGCAAATATAATTTCACTCTTTATTGCTATAGTCACGCAAACTAGAAGGAAGTCCCACAGTATTCCCAAGGCAAAGAGATAATACAAAAAAAAACAAAAAAAACAAAATCGTAATGTATAGTAACCCCCGAGGACAGCCCTAAAGCACAAGCTGTTTAACCACTCGCTCCCTTGCTCTCCATAATAGGGGTTGAGGTGCTTTATTGTCTGCACAGAGCCGGCCTTAACATAGGTAGGAAGTGCTGAAGGTCATGCTGAGATCGGTGGGGGCTCGAGGGATGAAATTTTCTTGGCATTGTTTAAGCAGATGGGTTTTACACCGCGGCGCGAGGTAAAAGATGCAGGTGAAGGGTTTCTGGCTGTCGTGCTTTTGGTAATGATGAGCTTCTCCCTCTGTTTTTTAGTTGTTGTTCTTTAAATCTCTGTGCTTCTCTTTCTCCCTCTTTCTGGATATTGGCTATGTCTGTTTCTCTATCGGTATGTCTCTCCCTCTCATCCCCCACCCTCTCTCTCTCTCTCTCTTTCTCTCTCTCTCTCTCTCTCTCTCTCTCTCTCTCTCTCTCTCTCTCTCTCTCTCTCTCTCTCTCTCTCTCTCTCTCTCTCTCTCTCTCTCTCTCTCTCTCTCTCCCTCTCTCTTTTCTCTCTCTCACTCTCTCTACTCTCTCCCTCTCTTTTTCCCTCTCTCACTCCGATTCTCTACCTTACAGATATTGCAGCGTAAAGAGACTGTCAACCGGCTCGTGTTATTATCTTATTTACCGTGTTGTTAGGACTTAATCGAAATTTCATCCATTTCTGGGCATAAACTTCTGATGTTCTGCTGTTGCTTTGCCACCATCATTCTTTCTTTTTCCCTTTTTCATTTTTCTTTGGTAATATTCACCCGTCTGCCTTTCTTTTTCTTTCTCTCTTCATAAGAGAAAGAAAGAACGAATTGCAAGATTTTGCAACACACGAGTAACTCAGGCCTGATCGACTTTAATCTACCAACTCCTTTGTTTATTCATTTTGCTGTTCTCTATTGTCTCTTGCGGCATATGTTGTCGATATTCCACGATTCTCCTTAGCGTTGGCATCAGATAACGCGAGACAATGGGCATACAGGACGAGAGGCATCACCTTCCCCATCAGTACGATGACAATCAAAGTCCCGATTTTGTTCTGTGAAACCCCGGTTCTCGACCCAGCCTGCGTGACAATGTTATCTTCCGTGGGAAAAAATAACTTTTGATATTCATTATTTTTTTCGAAAGTCCTTTTTCTTTTCTTTCCTTTGGTTTCCTTATATGCCTTTTTCATTACATGGAATGGGTGTTACCCCGAGTGTATTTAAGATACGGACATGCATGAACAGTCCTGATCATGCACTCACGCGCCCCCACTCCCACACACGATCACACGTCTTCAGCACGTTGAATTTCACGGTAATGCTTTCTATTTCCATCTGCTAGCCTTCTGATGCTCCTCCTTCGTTCGACTGATCTATTTCTTTGATTTGTACATTCATTTAACCTCCTTTTCACTGTTTGTCTGCCTGTCTCCGTTTTTCTATCCCTCACATCACTCTCCACAGTATAATCAACCTCTATCCTTTATTGCTACTAAATAAAAAAACAAAAAAAACAAGAAAGAAAGAAAGAAAGAAAAAAAACAACACTGTAAGTTGATTACTAAAAATTAAGGAAAATGTGTGTAGTTGATTGCATGTATGCTGAGAACACACAGAAGCACTTAACTTTCATTCGCAATTTTGCCGTAAGATCACGCATTACAAAACTCTTGCAGGATTATTTTCGTGTTTGCTGTTATTATTTGCTTATTTATCATAATTTCCCATGATTTCGTTTCTGATAATGAATGTATTACTGTTCTTTTATTGACAGTCAGTCACTGTTATAAGTAATTTACTTAGCTATTTTTTCCCGCAAGCACCCCATTTTCGCAAGACTTAGAGTGATAGTAGAAATTAGGGTTCACTTGTCGTAAAATTGATATTTTATTTTGGAAATCTATTCTTTGCTTTATATCCTTTTCTATGACGCAGCATCTTTGTTTCGCTGTCAACATAACCTCAAGACAATCATCGTATGAAAGCGAAGATACCTACTTTCAGCAACGTTGAAATCACCAGCTTCACCGATTCATAGAAAACGGGATTGGGGACCATAAACTCTGCCAGATTAAATTCCATTCCTACCACTCTAATGATAAACACAGGAGATAACATGCATTACGTACCTTTTGGCTAGTGGAACAAGGGCATTCACAAAGAAAATGGCTTTTTTTTGCACGTGTTTGTGATACGTATATGATATGGTTTTCTGTAGCCTCAGGCGGATGGTCATCTTGTTACAATAACACTAACATTGGTTTGAGGAATTCAATCTGATAGAAGGAGAGAGTTTTACCACCTCAGTGCTGTAAGACATATGAAATTGAGAATAAAGATGATTGTGGTTTTGTCTCTTTATCAATGTATATCTGTTTGGGTGTATATATATATATATATATATATATATATATATATATATATATATATATATATACATATATATATATATATATATATATATATATATATATTATGTATATATATATATATATTATATATATATAGATATATATATACATATATATGTATATATACATATATATATATATATATATATATATATATATATATATATATATATATATATATATATATATATATAATATATATAATATATATATATAATATATATATATATATATATATAAAATATATATATAATATATATATATATATATATATATATTATATATATATATTATATATATATATATATATAATATATATATATATATATATATATATATATATATATTATATATATATATATATATATATATATATATATATATATATATATATATATATATATATATATATATTATATATATATATATATATAAACTTAATATTTTATTAATATTTCATTTACTAATGTCTATCTCTATACGTTTTTATAGGTTTGGTATGAAAGAAAAAGAGGAAGACATGGGAAGAGACCGATAAAGAAACAAAACAAAATACGAAAAGAAATCAGATACAGAAAGAAACAAAAGAAGAGAGAGAGAAGAAGAAAAAACATACACACTCGGACACAGAGGGAAAGAGAATGACTAAGAAATGAAATACGAAAAACCGACACACAAAACAAGAAATACACCATAAAACGTCGAGGACAAGGTGGAAAAGCAAAGGTTTTTAGAAGAAGAGGAAGAGAGGTGTGGCTGTTAATGATGATGGAACACCAACCTCACGGCCTAGCACGGAACACACGTCTTGTTCTTCTTGAACCCGAGCTCTCACAACACTAATTCTCGACATTTTGGAAATTGGGAGTTTACTTATTATCATTATTGTGTTTCTTTTATTTTTTCTAAATATTCTGTGTCATCTGGATAATCATGCTTGGTCTATGTTCGTTCTGCCTTGTTGTTATAATTGCCTTGTATATAAAGACCTCAAAATTCAAGATAATATTATAAGAGTATCCTCTTTCATAATCATTCAGTTCTTCATTGTGTATTTTAGTTTGTATAACTTTAAGCAATTCATTTAGGAGTATCGAGATCTTCAAAAAAATTCTAATAGAAGCAGTTTTCTTCCTATCTTCTCCCATTCACTGTCTGTGTTGGATTCACACGCACACACATGATTATACTTATATTTGCAGACACGTACACACCCGGACACACAAGCTCTTCCTGTCATTCTAGAACAGCCATAACTCATTCACGCGAGATAGCACAGAAAATGCACGCTTTGGCATAGCTCTTCCTTATCGTGATGGTGAGGACGTAAATGTTCGACTTTTGATTACGTGTTTGGACATTACGAAAGAAAATTTATGACAATGGGTTCATTTACTTCAGATTTACTTCTGCCTGCTAACTCTACCTGGCTGTCTGTTTGATTTTCTCTTTCTGCCACTTTCTTTGTCGCTGCCTTTCGTTCTCTGTCTGTCTCTGTCTCTCTTCTCTCTATTCTTTGTCTATATTTCTCTCCTCTCTCTTCTCTCTCTCTCTCTCTCTCTCTCTCTATCTCTATCTATCTATCTATCTCTCACTCTCTCTTTCTCTCTCTCTATTTCTCACTCTCTCTTTTTCTGTCTAAAATTCCAATATTTCATATACTGTTACTCATTTATATGTTACAAAAGCTTTAAAGATATGGCGACTTTCCTCGCGTTCAATTACCGAAGCGTTGATATATAGTGATAAAGAAAGAAAAGAAGGTAAGAAAGAAAGAAACAAGCACCTTAACCTCCCCCCCACCCCCCCACACACACAACCACCAGAGAGTAAGAATGACAGGAATAAAAGAAATAAATTGTTGCGTTATT
>NW_028234410.1:25774862-25777362 GCF_977035675.1 Penaeus japonicus
GAGAGAGAGAGAGAGAGACAGACAGAGAGAGAGAGAGATAGAGAGAGAGAGAGAGACAGAGAGACAGACAGACAGACAGACAGAGACAGACAGACAGAAGCAGAGAAGAAGGAATGCGAAAAATCCCGAAGTCTTTTCCTCCACAACCGGAGTCGACTGCAAGCACATCCTATTACAAAAGCAACAATTTCTCGCACTCTAAAGGAGCAAAATGCTAATGACTTCACGCACTGCATAGTCGTCCATAAGAGGAAGTTAAGACGTAAAAATTCCTTATGCAAAATTCTTCTTAACTAAACGAAAATATTTTCCATATCCTTTCTAATTAACATCTTTGCATATCTCGCCCCGTAAGCATGTCATTAGGATTATCCATTGGTAGATAACCACATGTATTAGATTTATGCACGTTGGAATGACGCAGATAAATGAATGACGGAGGAAAGATAGATAGATAGATAGATAGATAGATAGAGAGAGAGAGAAAGAACGAGATAGATAGATAGATAGAGAGAGAGAGAGAAGTAAAGAGCAAGAGTGCGAGAGAGAATTGAGATGAGAAGAGAGAGAAGAGAGAGAGAGAGAGCGAGAGAGAGAGGAGAGAGAGAAGAGATGAGAGAAAGAAGAGATGAGAGAGAGAGAGAAGAGATGAGAGAGAGAGAGAGAAGAAGAGAAGTGAGAGAGAGAAGAGAGAGGGGGGGGGGAGAGATAGCGAGAGAGAGCTGAGAGAGAGAAGGGAAGAGAGAGAGAGAGAGAGAGAGAGAAGAGAGAGCGAGAGAGAGAGAAGAGAGTGAGAGAGAGAGAGAGAGCAGAGAGAGAGAGATCGAGAGAAGCGAGAAGAGAAGGGAGAGACGAGGAGAGAGAAGAGAGAGAGAGAGAGAGAGAGAGAGTTAGAGAGAGAAGAGATAGGAGAGAAGAGAGAGGAGAAAAGAGAAAAGAGAAGAGTTGAGAAAGAAAGAGAGGAGAAGAAGAGAGAGTGAGGAGAGAGTGAAGAGGGGAAGAGAGAGAAGAAGATTAAAAGAGAGAGAAGAGAGAGAAAGATAAAAAGAGAAAAAGAAGAGAAAGAATAGAGAGTGAGAAAGACAGAGAGAGAGGAAGAGCGAGAGGGAGAGAGAGAGAGAGAGAAAGAGAGAGAGAAAAAGAGAGAAGAGTGGATTGAGATAAAGAGAAGATGTATATATATATATATAAACACTTATATATATAATATATTATATATATAATATATATATATATATATATATATATATAAGAGAGGAGAGAGATGAGAAAAAAAACAAATAGAAATAAAAAAAAAAAAAAAAAAAAAAAAAAAGCAAAGATAAGAAATAAGGGGGGTGGAGAGAGAGGAGGGGGGGAGAGAGAAAAAAGGGACGAGGAGAAAGGAGAGAGAAGAGAGAGGAGAGAGAGAGGAGAGAGAAAAGGGGGAAAAGTAGGGGGGAGAAAACAAAAAAAAAAAAAAAAAAAAAAAAGCAAAAAAAAAAAAAAAAAAAAAAAAAAAGGGAAGAGAGAGAGAGAGAGAGAGAGAGAGAGAGAGAGAGAGAGAGAGAGAGAGAGAGAGAGAGAGAGAGAGAGAGAGAGAGAGAGAGTGACCATGGAAATGAGAAAGATAGCAGGCAAAGTCCATCTCGCTTGTGACATAAATCAAAACAAACTTGACCCCAGTTCACATTCTCTTACTTATGTCTCAAGAATTCTCGAGGAATTATCATTATCTTTTTTGTGAGTGTCTCTCTCCCTCTCTTTCTCTCTCTCTTTTTTTCAGACAGCTATCGTTAGTCTGATGATAATTACAGGTCGGAGTTCCTTAAGGCATTCCGTATTTAGCTTGTCTGCTATTGTTCACGCCAATTACCATGGGTCACTAACGCCAAATTAAGTAAGTATATATATGTTTGCACGCACTTTTAACAGCGGCGAATATTGTCCAAACATTATCCATGTGGTGAAAACACATTAACGCAGGCAACTGAAAGAGGGAAGAAAAGAGGGAGGGGGGGAGGGGAAGAGAAAGGAGAAGGGGAGATAAGGTTGGGAATAGGGGAAGGAGGGTAGGCGAGAGATAGGTTTGGAGATAGGGATGAGAAAGAGAGAGATTGAGAGAGAGAGAGAGAGAGAGAGAGAGAGAGAGAGAGAGAGAGAGAGAGAGAGAGAGAGAGAGAGAGAGAGAGAGAGAGAGAGAGAAAGAAAGAAAGAAAGAGCGAGAGCGAACGAAAGAAAGAAACATAAATAAATAGCGATTTAAAGAAATCAATATATAGAAAGGGAGACAGACAGACAAACGGAAAGAAAACACCCCCCCTAAAAAAAAAAAAAAAAAAAAAAAAAAAAAAAAAAAAAAAAAAAAAGAAAAAAATAAAAAAAAAAAAAAAAAAAAAAAAAAAAAAAAACAAAAAAAAAAAAAAAAAAAAAAAAAAAAAAAAAAACAGAAAGAAAGCAAGAAAACAAAAAAACAAGCAGACATAAGGCACGAAGCCGAGTGGAAGGCGAGAGGAGGCGG
>NW_028234410.1:25779862-25783189 GCF_977035675.1 Penaeus japonicus
AAGGGCATACGCTAAGCTTCCAGTAAGTCACTAAGTATAAGTATCCACCTTGCACGAGAAGTCTGCCCTAACAAAGTGTAAGATTTATGTGATATTCGAGATAAATGACTTGAACTTGGTGATAGCACTGTCTTCGAGGCAATTCCTCCCACCTTCCCCCCACTCTCCTCCCCCCTCATCCCTTCCACCTCCCCCCCTCCCCCCCCTTTTTTCTACAAGGCATAATTTTCCCCCCGTTGGATCCTGGGTTCAGATACTCTTTAATAATGGGTAGAAGAGAGATAGGAAGGGAGAGAGAGGAGGGACGGGAGAGGAGGAGGTAGGGGGAGAGGGAGGGGGAGGGTGCCATTATCTGATATGTGGCGTGCTAACTGGCACTGTCAGGTGAACTCGGTCTAAATTTATTCGAAGATAAGTTAACACAGTTACCAAATATTATGGTACGAAAGAAGCAGGGGGGGGGGGGCAAGGCTAGGAAGGGAGGGGGGAAGGGAGAGGGGTGCCAGCTGAGGGAGGCAGATAGTAAGGGAGGGGGGGGGGGTACAGTTACCCAAGGAGCTTTATGGTTATAGCTAATAGACACGTAGCATCAGCTGTTGCCAGCACCTATCAGGAAAGACTAGAAAAGCTTATGCAGTGTGTAGAGGAATAGATTACCGATAAAAGATAACACAACATGACAAATCAAACATGATGAGGAGGGAGAGGATAAGGATACTGTGTCGACTGAATGTCTCGTACAGCATAAGACGGTACTACGAGCAATACATAAAACAAAGGTGTCAAAAATAACGCTATCCCACACATGCGAAATTAAACCATAGCCTATCGCCCAATTCACCACAACTTGACACCCTCATAACTCATATCCATCATATGAATTTTTTAAAAATAATTAAACCCCTGACGACACCCAAACTAAAAACTCACCATCCGAACCCAACAACTCCACTACACGAGATCCTTGAAACACAGGGCACAACCGCACACACACATTCCGGAGACGATCTTATTATGAATCAAGAACGGACGCGCAGTGGACACGGCTGTCCACGGGAGGAGATGGTACTTCGTGTCTTTCATCTCGAGCCAAAATAGAAATCAAGCAGAGACGCGAGATGCGCACAGAGAGGTGAGTGATAAAGACGGATGGAAAAAGAGACACGTCCTCTCATCTGCATAATTTTGTCGTTGTTTTCTTACCATTTCCTGAGAATGTTTATGTGTTCCAGGTAGTCTTTTCATCACTAATGTATATTGAAGTAAAAAATATTTATTTATAAAAGAAAAGTAAAGGCACGTGTATATATAGCCTAAACATTCATTTGTATCATATAAGGCCCGTGCAAACATATATATATATATATATAATACTATATAATCTATATCTATATATAGAAATATATATCTAAATATTTATAATATAAATTATATACTATATATATATATATATCTACTATAATAAATATTTCATATATAATACATACATCCATACATACATACACACACACACACAAACCCACACACACACAACACACACAACACATAGTAATATTATTAACTTATATATATATATATATAAATATCTGTATAAATACTATCTATATATATATAGATATTAAATATATATATATATATAAATAAGAGAGATGAGAGAGAGAGCCTAGAAAGATAGAGAGAGCGAGAGAGTAGAGATACGAAGATTAGAGCGGAGAATATATAAACAAGGAGAATGCATATAATAATATAATAATTAATATATATATATATGATATAAAATATCTAAATATATATATATATTAACTAGTATATAGAGAGAGAGAGAGAGAGAGAACGAGAAAGAGAAAGAGAGAAAGAGAGAATTACAGAAACGCAAAAAGGCCCCCCTCTCTATTTAATCTATAGGCATATTTTTTGGTGCTTATATATGTATATCCATTTTCATCTTGTCCTTGACTCCCGATTAACCCGTCCTCCTCATTCCACACACACATACAAGCAATAACAAGACACATATAAGCCAACCACACAAAACACAACACACACAAATAACAAACAAGAAAACGCACACACAACACACCAAACATAAATACTCACAACACCAAAACAAACGCACATACATGCACCCAAACACACACACACACACATACACACAAACAAACATCACCCCAACATCAAAACACATACCACACTCACAACACACACGTAACACCAAAACAAACCAAAATCGCACACACAGAAACTATAAACATGTATTGTACTGATCTGTTAATATTACAATATCATTACAATAAAAAAGAAAGGAGGACGTTAGAGTGTTACTGATGAAGAGGAAAATGACTTGTGCTTTTAGTTGTAGTTTCATTTATACGAATAAGTATATAGATAATAAATGAAAAAGAAAAAAGAAAAAAAATAAGACGTAGCATAGGATGTACCCAGATATCCAGAAGCCACCTGATGTCCCTTGCCACCCCTCCCCCCTCCCCTCCCCACCGCCATTCCTACTCCTGCCCTCATCCCCGACTCCTACACCCAGCCCAACCCCCACCAGCTGTAGACACGCCCACCCACCGGCCTCCCACTGATGAACTAATCCTGTCGTGCGCTCATATCCTGACAGCAACCCAGACGCTCCTGCCCCTTCTCTTTTTTTTTTTTCCTTTTCTCGTCTCTCTTTCCCTGCCCTTCTCTTTCTTCTATTTCTTCTCTTCTTTTTCTCTTCTATTATCTATCTTTCTTTTTTTTTTTTATTCTCATATAAACCCCTACCCCTTCCCTTCTCTTTTCCTTCATCCTTTTCTTATCTCTTTTCTCTTACTCTTTTCCGTCTCCTTTAATATCCCCATTATGTTCCTCGTTCCCATCTTCCTCCCTTCCGCCTCTAACCTATCCACCACCCCACCTCCCTCTTTCTTTAAATAAGGACCTTACTTCCTTATTTATCCCCCCCATCCTCCCCCTTCTCCTTAATATGCCACTAAATGCCCCGCACCCAGCCCTGGGCCGGCCCTCTCATCCTAAACCTCTTTCATCCATGCCTCCCTCGATCCCTCCAACTCCACAACCTTCCTCCTGCTCACTCACAAATTTCAGTTCCAAAATAATCTATCCCTTAATGAAAAATAAAAAAAAAAAAAAAAAAGAAAAAAAAAAAAAAAAAAAAAAAAAAAAAAAAAAAAAAAAAGGTCGGAGTCGCACTGAGCAACGCACCCTGCACTCACCCTTTCTTCCTGTTCCCCTTATAAGCGTAATAGGTCTTTCATTAGGGTTGAGCGAACGACAGAATCCCCTTAACCCTCTCGAGGACTGCCATCCGTCTTCTGG
>NW_028234410.1:25783289-25788289 GCF_977035675.1 Penaeus japonicus
CTAGAGTAATAACTTAAAATAATGTCTATGATAAGTATTACGATAACAGTCATGTTATCATGATAAAAATCATGATGATAACAATAACAGTTAACATGAATTACAATTGGCGACAACTATATTGATAAAAACACCAAGAACAATATCATATTCAAGAATACTAAGGCCACGATTTATATCAATATAATGATAAGATGATGTATAAGGCGATAAAATTATTACTGATAAACATTCACTCATCTACACGTTTAACCGATTATCTCGAGTTAAAAGAGAGTAATGAATATCTAATAAGGTAAACCAGAAGGCTAAAGCAGTATTGACTATTATTCCAAAAATATAATCATCTCATTTGGCTCCGTGTTTATCTTTATTACTTCTGCACAAAAAGATACGTTTAAATTATCTTTTTAATTTAATTTTATTTTTTCTTTCTTTCTTTCTTTGAGTTACTTTTGCTGTTCATCTTCCGTCGAGGTATCGTTTTAATCATTTTTCAAGGGAGTAAACTGTAATATTGCTAAATTGATAGATTCCCATGATATTTCAGATGTATATAGTTTTTTTTTTTTTTTTTTTTTTTTTTTTGTGTGTGTGTGTGTGTATGTGTGTGTGTGTGTGTGTGTGTGTGTGTGTGTGTGTGTGTGTGTGTGTGTGTAATTCATTTCACTTCAAGAATTACAATTAGATGTATTAATGGTAGAAATGTTTTAACTTGAAATTTTGATGATTATTTTCCTTTTTTTTGTACCTGTTTTGTCTGTCCTCCAATTAACAGATACTGTTATATGCTAATGACTTGAAGATCGAACAAGCACTATGGATGTAAATTAGAATTCATAGTTTTGATTAAAATATATATATATATATATAGTATAATATATATATATATATATATATATATATATATATATATGTATGTATGTATATATATACACATATAATATATATATATATATATTTTTTTCTATATATAATAATATATATATTATATATATGTATACACACACACACACACACACAATATGTATATATCTATAATATATAATTAGATATATATATATATAGTATATATATATAAAAATATATTTTAGTATATATATATATAATATATATAGATTTATATATATATAGATATTATTTAATATATATACTAATGTATACACAACATATAATATCTACACACACACATATGGCCATAATATATAGAATATATATATATATACATAAATATATAATATATATATATATATATATAGATATAAAATCTATGTATATAGATCTATAATATATATATATATATATATATAACATATATATATATTAGTTAGATATATATATATATATATATATATATAAAATATATATATATTTATATATATACTTTACACATACACACTCTCAATATTGGACACATGTCACACACACACCTATAACATCATATATTTTTTTATTATTTTGTTTTGGGTTTGGTGTTTGATGTGTTAGTAGCATTTTTTTTTTTTGTGTGTGAGGATAAGATTGATTTTTTTTTAGTGGTGTGAGTGTGTTTTTGTGATTTTTTTTTTATTTTTTTTTTTTATATTTTTTATTTTATTTTTTAATATTTATTTTTTGTTTGTATTTATTTGATATATATATATATATATATATATATTTTATATATATATAAATATTCATATATATATATAGTATATATATTTATTATTTATATAGATATATATATATATATATATATAATGTATATATTATAGCATAATAGGATATAATATATATATATAAGATATTTATATATTTATATATATAATATATAATGTTAGATATATATATATATATGAGATATTAAGAATATATAATTTTTATATTATTATTATAAACATATATTTTATATATATCTTATTTATATATATATTTATATATAACATATTATATATTATATATTATATATTATATAGTTAAAGATTTATACACACACATAATCGATAAAATATATTTATAAGAGAGTTAGAATATTTAGATATAATATATATATTCACATACATCACACTTATATGTATATATATATATATAATATATATATATAGATATGTATATATTATATAGATATATATACAGATTTAATAATATTATAAATATATATATATATATATATTATTTATAGATAGATATAATATATATATATACACATATATAATTTGTTGGGTGTTGGTGTGTGTGTGTGTGTTTGTTTTGTTGTATTATGTATAATATATATATATATATGATATATATATATATATATATAATATAATATATAGTATATATGTAATATAATATATAAATATAATATATATATTAAATATTTATATTTTATGTATATATAAGTTAATTATATGGAGTGTATAACTTATATTTTTTATGTAGAGATATAAAGACTTAAAAAGATAGGGAAGCTAGCAGACAGATCTATACGAAGACATAAATCCCCTGGAACAGCAAGTCACAAAATGACAGCTGAGCCCATCCGTCCCTGCCTCTGCACCTTGTTATAGGTTTAAACCCCCTCGTTGTTCCCTCGGCCCTCCTGCCTTCCTTATAGAGGCCGGCCGACCTTGAGGGCCGTGCCAAAACGCGAAGGCCTCTCCCTTATAAGGAACTCGGATATTCAGTGCTCAATCCCGGTACATGGTCTGTATCCGTAAAGCAATAAAAACAAGTGTTAATCCATAAGGCTGTGATTACAATGTTGTGCTGATATCAGAAGCTCCGGTTTATTTTTTTGTCAAGAGGCTCGATCCACAGATCTTACGTTACAATAAATGAAATATAATGGACGAGCTACCGAACCATTATCCAAAGAATAGAAAAGAAAAAAGAGTTTGCACTTTTATGATGGATATGCAAAGGAGTAAAAGTGCCCTAATCACTAAATCGCGTTTTGATAAAACCATAAATCAAGCATTGATGCCCTAATCCCGACAATGATACCTGGCACGTCAGTCTCGGGATAATAGGAATCGGAGAAGGAGAAAAAAGAGAGACATATGATAATATATATCTAGAACCTTCCCTCGCAGGCTATCCATTACCACGAGCCAGACGCTTAACAAACCACGAATAATCTTATTTGTATTGGTTTGACGCTCTTACACTAATAACAAAAATGCTGCATGTAATTTCTCCTGCAAATTGCTCAACCTTTCTGGGCAAACCGGATTCGCAACGGACATGATGTCGCTCCCGATATGAATGACCGATATGTTGGCGACTTCAATGCTCGGCACAAAGTACCTAGCAATTGCGCGTATTCGAAAGGATGCAATTTATACCTGGGATAGGTGTAGGTGTGTGTGTGTCTGTGTATGTCTGTGTGTGTCTGTGTGTGTGTGTCTATATACGTGTATGTGTGCTCTTAAAACTTCTACTACCGTGTCTTGGTTATTATCAGCAAAGGACCCTGGGAATTAAAAATACTACATACATTTAAGGCTTAGGGTGAATATAAAGTTATAGGTTTATCATATATATCCAAGAAGTGTAACGAAAATATAGATAAAAAACCTATTCTATTAGTTACAAAAATCCTATTTGTATAAATGAATAAACAAAAAAAATATCAAATACATGAGCATACACAGAAAAGGATCCATAAAACCCCACTCAGACAGCGCTTTCGAAATCTATAAATTTTCCCAGATATGAGTCACAGGAAGAAGGATGCGGTCTTCCAGCCCCCCCCCCCCCCCTGAGGGCACACACATCTCCTTCCTTGGTCGGAACACCTTTCAAGGACTTACTCATGCCTACCGTCCTCCTCGATACCCTGTACGGCTCGACACGCGCACGCATATACGCACACAGATATGCTTGCGTTATCGGGATCATTCGCTAATTGACGGTGACAACGATTAAATGCCTGGCTAATGAGTACAATATTTTCGTTAACAATAGGAACTTATATCTTATGTATTGACTAACATACAACATAACTTCATAATTCATACAGATATATTTTCTATAGATATATATAATTAATATTATATAATATAATATATATATATAGAATATAATATGGGATGTATGTATATTATATATATATATAAAGTAATTATATAATATATATATATACTATATATATATGTATCCAGAAATATGTAAATATAATATACATATATATATATGATAAATATATATTTTATATATTTTTATATATATATACAGTATTGATAAATATTATACATATAGATATAAAATAATATGATATATTATATATATATATATATTTTATATATATATATATATACACACACACACACACACACACACACACACACACACACATACACACACACACACACACGCAAATACACATGCACATACATACATCAATGTTTGAGTTTGTGTGGACACATACACATAACAATTACACCGATCAAGAAGTAAATGATAGATAACGGATGTCGACTCGACCGAGAGACGACACAGGATCTGCGTCGAGCGTAGCCGTGACGTCATCCCGAGGAGCATTAAGGAGGGCGTAGGCTCAGAGACACACTGGTGGGCGGGCCAGGCTACAACAATCCCGTAGCTCTTCGAACGGCGTGGTGGAGAGGTGGAAGGGGGGCGGAGTCGAAGAGTATTTATAAATGGCCAAAAGGATTCAGATTCCATTGTCAAAGAGAGAGAGAGAGAGAGAGAGAGAGAGAGAGAGAGAGAGAGAGAGAGAGAGAGAGAGAGAGAGAGAGAGAGAGAGAGACAGACAGACAGACAGACAGACAAGTAGACAGACGGAGACAGAGAGAGAGAGAGAGAGAGAGAAGAGAATGGGAGAAGGAGAGAGAGAGAAAGAGAGAGAGAGAGAGAGAGAGAGAGAGAGAGAGAGAGAGAGAGAGAGAGAGAGAGAGAGAGAGAGAGAGAGAAAGAGAGAGAGAGAGAAACTTGCACCTTTCATGGTAACACGAAAAAGATCGAATACTATATAATCATATTTAAAAATAGCTTAAATATCACTGTTAAACCCA
>NW_028234410.1:25805789-25808289 GCF_977035675.1 Penaeus japonicus
GCTTGTTGCCCCTGATGTTGACCCCCGGGGAGAGAGAGGGTCTTCACTCCCATTATGCTTGTATTGCATGTCAAGGTCCTGCTGGAAAGACGAGAACATGAAAGGAAGAAAAATAAGATAAAAATGTAACAGGTTTAGTTCAAATGTGTAAACTATTATACAATTTGACCCCTACCCCCCCTCCCCCTCCCTTCCCCACCACCACCCCGACTCTTCTTACTAGACCCAGACCCCCTACCGCCCCCTCCCCCCCCCCAAGATAAAAAGTAGAAGATCAATTTACACGATCTTTTGAATTCCTAAAGCAAATCTTGTCATGGCTAAACGTCTTAGCGCATAAATCGCGTCATTCTGGTAACAATCTCGTAAGAATATTCGACATAAGTAAATCATGGGATATTTTTTGAGATGGCAAGGCTTGAGTTTCAGAAAAGATATTTCACTTGAGGTGGAGTATCTCATTGCAAGGTCTTAGGGAAGGTCAACAGTGCGTATGTTAGGCTTGAATTTCTCTCAAAATGAAGGTTTGTGAGGGGGAAAATATAGTTTTCTTGACTGATCATATTGGAGACAAGCGTGTGTAAAGTAGGTAAAAAAAAAGACAGACAGAAACATCTGCACAATATATATATATATATATATATATATATATATATATATATATATATATTATATATATATATATTATATATATATATATATATATATATATTATATATATATATATATTTTTTTTTTTTTTTTTTTTTTTTTTTTTTTTCCATGAGGTAAGAGTGGCAAGCAAATGCTGTTTAAAACCGTAGAAACGTTGGTGTACTCTTGATCCCTCAATATTCTGGACAACTTGAAAGATAGATGTATCTGACATGCTTGATAAGTAGTTAGACAAATAAATACAAATTTCCATAAGGTCGGAAAATAAGGTCAAACCCGGTTTCACATTCGCTCTAAAAGCGTCGAGTTCTGAACAAAATTTCGATTATTTATATATCCATATACATTTCCAACGCTCGGGGCAAAGTTTCCCCTTCTTACATGGCCGTGCGACTATTCAAAAGTTGGATTTTATTTTATCCAGCAACCCAATTTCCTATTTCATATTTGGGGTGTTACGACTCTCGGCTTTTGGGTGGGAGAGTAATAAGATTCGAGTAAATTACTTTGTCAGGATTTTCTGTCTGTCTGTGTCCAAGTCTTGTTTGGTCTTTATTCTGTTCTCGAGATAACCGAACCCGCATCCACCCACGCCTCGCCGCATATCCGCATTTTAATCCACACACAAATGAAGAAGAAGAAAAATGTTTTCTTAAGACACCTTCTATCTTTTTGTGTGAGAGGCTGTCAAAGGAACCCCTTGATCTCTCGTTATCTCTGAATCTCTCTTGCTGTATGTGCTATTTTTCTTGTAAGAATGACAAACTCAACAGATACTTACGGTTCGTGTTATCCGCAAAATGACAGTGTGTGAATTCCATAAGAATGTCATTTTTCAAGACTTTAAGACTTTCTGTGTATCGTGAAGAGAGATTTGATGCCTGCTGTCTGCCCGTCCCTTCACTCACATGAATGATGATCGCGCAAACATGAGCATCTGTACAAATATATATTTCCATGTTCTTTTCTACGTGATTTTGGACTCGAGTAGCTAATACCTTTGCATTCAACATCTGTTTTCTTCTTTTACTTCATTTTCTTTTATTCTTCTCTTGTGATCCTTTCCTCTCCTTGATCTTTCTTTTTATTTCTTTTCTCGTTAATTTCTTTCTTCTTATAATTTTTTCTTCTTCTTTTCCTCTTTCTTCATGTTCTTCTTCTACTCCTTTTTCGCTATCTCCTCCTCCTCATACATCTCCTTCTTCTTCTTTTGCTTCTTTTCTTCCTTTCCTCCTCCCCCTCCTCCTTCTTTTTCTTTTTCTTCTTCGTCCTTTTCTTATTCTTCTATAATTTCCCTTCCTCTCGACCCTTCTATTTTCTCTTCATTATCGTTCTTTCTATGTATTCATGTATCTGTCAGTTGCTGTCACTTTTGCTATTGTTTCTATTATCCGCAAAATCTCTAGAAATTTTAAAATACATGTTCTGCTTATGAACTAACAATCTTCTGAACATTTACTTGAGTATTCCTAAGGATACTTTTCATATATACTTTTTTTTTTTTTATAAGATTATCATATTATTGCTAATGATAATGCGTTAATGATAATGTGTTAGTAATGATACTCATGATCATAATGGTGATGATCACTATTATGGAACCATTAATATAAGGATAATTTTTGTGAGGAAAATGATTATTTTTGTTATTGTTGTTGCTATCACAATAATAAAAAAACATTTCTTAGTATTATCTATGTCTTCATTGTTTTTATCATTATCATTGTTACTATCAATATTATTATCATTAGAACTAATACCATTGTTATTTTTAGTAATTGTATTATCATTATCATTACTATTGTTATTGCCATGACCATTATTACTATCATTATTATTCGTTTTA
>NW_028234410.1:25828289-25830789 GCF_977035675.1 Penaeus japonicus
TACCCCTTCCCGCCACCTCCCCCACCCACTACCCCCCCTATCTTCTCCCTTACACCAACCAACAGGAGTTAAAGGGTAAAAAAAAGAACCTCATATCGCACCGGCTCACCAGTTGCCGTCTGAACCCAGCATCCGGTTCCAGGGTTCGAGCGGGTTCTCTTGTGACGACCGCTTAAGGTATAATAATAAGCGCCGTTGGAAGAGCTTGAGCCCTGCGTTTATGTGGAAGGGGGGGAGGGGAGGGAAGGGGGGAGGGAAGGAAAAGGAAGAGAGGAGATGGAAGGGTTTGGTAGGGGAAGAGAGGGGGTAGGAAGGGTAGTGAAGGAATAGGGTAGAGGGGAAGGGAAGAAATAGGGTAGAAGGGAAGGGAGGTCGGGAAGAGGAAGAGGGTGGGAGAGAGGGTAGAGAAGGAAGAAAAAAGGGGAGAGGGAGAGGGAGAAAAGGGAAGGAACAAGAACATAGGAGAGAGGAGAACATAGGATAAAAGGAGGAGAAAGGGAAGGAAAAATAAAAGATAAAGATAAATAGAAAAAAACAACAACATAAGACACAAGAAAGAGGAGGAAGAGAAGGAGAAAGAGGAAGGCCGAAGAGATGTGGAGGGGGGGAGGGGAGGGCGGAGGAGGAGTAGGAGGAGGAGTAGGAGGAAAAAAACAAAACAACATAAAACACAAGAAAGAGGAGGAAGAGAAGGAGAAAGAGGAAGGCCGAAGAGATGTGGAGGGGGAGGGAGGGGGCGGAGGAGGAGTAGGAGGAGGAGTAGGAGGAGGAGGAGGAGGAGGAGGAGGAAGGAGTATTAGCATGGGCAATATCTACCTTATTCAAGCAGCGTGCTAATGCTGTGCTTACGTGGTTTGGCTAGGTGCGCTAATGCGAGGCTCAACAAATGTATGAATAAGTGATTTTTGTGTCGCGGGAAGATGGGAGAAGATGTGAAGAGGAGGAAGACTAGGAAGAGGAGGAGGTGGAAGGAGGAAGGAGGAAGAGGAAGAGGTGGAAGAGGAAAAAGAAAGAGAAAGAGGAGATAGAGGAAAACTAGGAGCCGGGGAAGGTGTATGAAGAGGAAGAAATAGAAAGAGGAAGTGGAAGAGGAAAAAGAGGAAGAGAAGGAAGGGAAAGAGGAGGAGAAGGAAAAAGGAGAAGGAGTAGGCGAAGGAGGGAGAGAGGAGAAGGAGGAAGAAGGAGGGGGAAAAGGAAGAGGAGGAGGAAGAGATGGTTGAGGAAGAGGAAGTAATTGGAGGAGGAAAAGGAGGAAGAGGAAGAAGGGGAAGAGAAGGAAGAGGAGGAAGAGGTGGAAGAGAAAGAGAAAGAGGAAGAGGTGGAAGAGGAAGGAGGAATATGAGAAGAGGAAGAGAAATAATAGGAAGGGGAAGAGGAGAAAGAAAAATGGGAGGATGTGGTGGATTGGAGGAGGAATAGGAGGAGGAGGAAGAAAGAAGATGATAACGAAGAGGAAGGAGAGGAGGAAGAGAAGGGGCAGGAGTAGGAGTAGGAGGGGAAGAAGAGAGGAAAAGGTGGGCGAGGTGGAAGAAGAAGAGGGACAGGAGAACGAGTAGGAGGAAGAGGAGGAGAGGAAGTAGAAGGAGGAAGAAGATTAGGAGGAGGACACTGAGGAGCAGGAATGGAGGAAAATTCCGAAAAGGGAAATGAGGAGGAGAGGGAAGAGGAGGAGGATATGGAGTACAAGGAGGAGGAAGCAAAGGAGGAAGAGGAGGAGACGGAAATAACAAAAATAAAACAAAAATAAACGGAATTATAGAGAAGTGTGGAGAAAGAGGAGGAAGAAGAAGGGACATAGGAAAAGGATTTAAAAGAAAAAGAAATATAAAAAGTAAAGAAAAGGAGTAAAGACGTATAGTAGACAAAGCAGGAGCCAGTTAAGAAAAGATGGAAAGATCATAAACAGAAAAGGAAGAGCTATGAAAACGAGGAGGATGAGTGATGAGGCATAAGAAATGCAAAAAGGAGGAATATTAAAAGACGGGTAAAGTGAGTGAAAATTATGAAAAAAAAGAAAAATATGCTGATATAAATGAATTATATATATATATATATATATATATATATATATATATATATATATATATATATATATATATATATAATTATATATATATATATATATATATATATATATATATATATATATATATATATATATATATATATATATATATATATATATATATATATATAACAAATGAATAGATAAATCTAAGCATTAAACAAAAGAAAAAAAAAAAATCTGATGTCGAAGAAAGAGAAAGAAAGAGCGAGAAAGAGAGAAGGGGGGATGAATGATGATAAGAGTGAAAAAAAACATAGATATAAAAGACGACTATTCATACTGAATAAACGAAGAAAAGTGATTAAAAAAAGGAGAATTAGTATCATCATTTAGTAGTAATGGTGATATTGGTAGTGATAGGAGTATTTGAAACGTTGCTTAATGGATGGATGCTTAATGCTCAATAATTGTATTTAGCGTAGAGTTAGTAAG
>NW_028234410.1:25863289-25866527 GCF_977035675.1 Penaeus japonicus
GAAGCTCGCCTCTTCTCCGGTTGAAGGATCGGCCTTATTAGTAATCAAACTGGAGCCTCGCAGAAGCGCCGATTCACACAGTAAATTGACATAATGTTATAGGGACACCGGAGCTACTGGCTGTTGGAAGGGGCGAGAGAGGAGGGGAGGACGGGAGGGGGAGGGAGTGGAAGGGAGTGAGGGGGAAGGGAAGGAGGAAGGGGGAGGGTTTTGAGAGGGGGTTGGGAAGGAGAGGAGGAGGGAAGAATTTTGAGGGGGGGTGTCTGGGGGAGGGTGAAAATGTAAAGTGAAGGGAGCGGGTGTTGAGTGGGGGAGAGGGAGGGAAGAGGGGTAGAGTGGGAGTGAGGAGGAAGGGAAGGGAAGGTAGGTCTGAGATAGTAGAGCAAAGGGGAGAGAGGGGAAGGGAATGGTGTACAGTTGGTGAGGGGTTTAAGAGGGGAAAGCAAGAAGGGAGGGATAGACGAAGAGGAATGAGGAGAAGGGATGAAATAGGAAGGGATAGGTGATTAGAGGATTAGTGAACGGAGGGATGAGGTTGCAGAGAGAGGTAAGGAAAAGAAGTTCGAAGGGCGAGGGAAGGGAAGGAAAGGTTAGAGCGTAGAGAGGGGGACCGGTTTAAGAGTGCATGGCAAAGAGGAGTGGAGGGAGGGAAGAAAGAGGGTCGGTGGGAGGGGGTGAAGGGGTAAGTTGCAATGGAGCAAGAAAAAAAAATGATGCTGATAATGGTTATCATTAACTGATCCGAGCATCAGTCAAATGTTCTCGAGTTTATTTGTCCTTTCTCTTCGGCAGTAAACATGAAATAAAAAGTATGCCCTATAATAAAACGTATTGAATAAATAGAATAGGAAGATGCTTTATTCACAGGATGATAAGTTTTGTTAAAAACTCTCATGCTTTCTCTGATCATCGTTTAAATAGCAATTTTCAGTGGTTGCATTTCACTCCAAAAATATTGAATTTAAAGAATAGAAGACAGGTCTATATGTACTTAACCATTTCAAGGTAAACCAAAACTTGACTAAGCCTTCTTTGCATTATCAAAGAAAAGAAGCATTTAAGAATAAAAGATTATTAGAGCCGCTATTGTCATTATCATCCTGAATACAGATTCATGATATCATATTTGCATGTTTGTATATACAATCAACCATATTTGCATGACAGTAGTTCTCCCTATACTTGTAGGCTTGATTCTTACAAGCACACAAGAGCGAAATGTAAGTAAGATTTTAAATTCTCATTCAAATTAGTCTGTGATCATTAAAATCATTTTCACGTCCGCCTCGCAAACATTTAATGGCAGATTGCAGCATGTTTCCACAATTTTATTACTGAGCACGAAAAGATCTTTTATATCTGAGTTCGTAATAAGACTTTTTTCTGGTATTTTTACAAACACAAATGCTAATGTATATCCAATGAGAAAGCAGAAAGGAAAGGATTAGCTGTTTGACTTTTGCAAGAACTGAACTGCTCAAATAGACTATAAAGCCAGACCGAGAAGAGAAACACAATTGCAGTCATTATGAAAACGAGAAAGAAGGAAGAAGCAAGAGAAAGAAAAAAAATAGAAGAAAGAAGAGGATAAACTTTGGGTTTGGATATAATTTCAAAGTAAAGGTAAAGCAGCTATTTAGGAAATATGAATTATGCGATAGACTTTATTCCAATGCTAATCATCACAATGGAATAATAGCCGAGTTCCGCGATGTAGTTACGGGACATGTAAATAGATTGGTTAACTAATTGAGAAAGAAATGTTGTACTTACAGTGAGATGTTTCATATAGCTTTAGATTAATCAGTTGAAACTATAACGAAACAATATCAATAATCGACATGGACATATACACTGCCCCCCTACCCCCCCCCCCTCCAAAAAAAAAAAAAAAGAGAGAGAGAGAACCAAAGAAAAATATAAATACATGGAATTAGAAAATAGATGTACCTATAACTTGACCTAATACGATCGGATATCTTTATCCAAACAGGTCTTCATAATATAACTTCTTAGAGTAAATTTAATAACTTCATTTCACAACATGAAAGAAAAAAAATCAAAAATACTTTCAGTCACAGAGAACAATCTAAGGACACAACAAGACGGCTACCGAATTCAATCAATAGAAATGAATTCAAATGTAAACAAGGAGTCGGAAAAAACAACTGCTTTACTCCCACACTCAAGACTCAATGCAGGGTGGATTCCTAATGAAGCCATGGACGAAATTTAATCTCTATGGTCACCTGGAATTCGAGAGAGAGAGAGAGAGAGAGAGAGAGAGAGAGAGAAAAGAGAGAGTTTTAGATATTATCCTCTAAACGACCCAATCTCTCTTATCATACAATTAATACATGGTTATATGCATATTAATACAAGCAAACCATCTTACATACAAACACACAGACGCACATATACTGGCATATAGATATATTCAAAGAAGTCCATAAACGCCGGTGCCTCGACACCACAACATGCCTGCAGTGTCTCGAGGTTCCTCTACGACATGAGATTTAGATTCAACAAGAAAAGGAAATAAAAAATCTAAATTTATGGAAATAGGGTCCTATTTTTTTAAAACCTCACTTTTTTCGCAGAGTAGTTGTGTCTACTTCAAGTCAGAATAATTAATTACATACTGAGAAAAAGGGGATTACATTTTAGTCACACGCAGGGAGTTGTAATAACATTTAACATTTGTGTCATAAAAAAGGCGATGTAAAGGTCCTTCATTCTATTTTTTTCTTTAGTGGTCGAGTTGATAGCGGCTAGGCTAGTATGTAGAATTATCAAATATTTCCTTCAGCTGTAATAAAGAACGAATGCCAAAGATGTCTCCTAATAGTGGCTTCATACTTACGCTTTGCAGCCCCACTGCTTGGCTGGCCTTTCAGTATGAGCTTCCACGCGAAAAGACAGCTGTTTTGTGCGACCCATATTTATGAACCGTTTTCCATCTTATCTAGAAGAGCTACTCTCGTTTGTGTATCACCCGAAATATGTCCTCTGTCGCCAAGAACATTAATGAGACAAAAGGAAATAATAAAGAGAAGAGTATGATAATCTTTTTTCTTTTAGTGTATGCCATCTGACTGCCGGCCTTGTGTGTACCGTGTGGGTGGTCCGAATCACCTAACATAGAGCCACTTACAAGGCAATGCAAAAAGAGGTTGTTTACTCTTATCCCTAAATTTATACCAATCTCTATCGCTATTAAACAGATTTCATTCAGTTA
>NW_028234410.1:25874127-25876627 GCF_977035675.1 Penaeus japonicus
TATATATATATATATATATACAAAGACAGAGACAAAGAGAGACAGAGAGAGACAGAGACAGAGAAACAGAGAAACAGAGAAACAGAGAAACAGAGAGATAGAAAGAGAGACAGACAGACAGACAGAAAGAGAGATAAATAGATAGAGAGAATGAGACAGAAGAAGTATATGTGAGAGGAATTTTCCTTCTTGTGAGTATTTTTTCAGTGTGGGCGTGGGTGCTTGTTGACAGTTTAATAGTTGTAAATCAGATTACTTTACGATACACGTTTTACAGGTGACTCTATACCTCAAGTAGTATAGGAATCATGGACTATGGCAGTTGCTGGTTTGTCGTTTATATCCTCAATGAAGTACATAATTTTACATATATTATATCAGTGTTATGATGTTATAGTTATCTTATCGATACTGTCGCTTGTTGCGTACTAAAAGATAATAAACAGTGTAATGATGGACTGTATGCCAAACTTTTGTTTTATTTATTTCATATATTATCTTCGTCGTTAGATTATCATTTTTGTTTTATTTGTTTTACCATCACTATTATTATCATTGTTAGCATCATCATTATGATTATCTTTTTCATTATTTTTCTATCATCATTACTATCATCATTATTATTGTTATTGGTTGTAGTAGTATCAATATTATCATTACCATTATTATTGCTATTATCGTTACTATCATTACTATTATCAATATTAATATCATCATTGTTAATATCATCATTATAATTATTCTCAATATTACTATTACCATTGTCAATATCATTATTATCAATGCCATCAATATCATTATCATTATCATCATAATTATTGATATTATCATCAATTTCACAATTGCTATCCTTACATTTATTTTTTATCATTTTTATTTTTACTACTATAGTTATCACAATCACTATTATTATTATCATTATTACTGTTATTATCCTTACTATTATTATTATCATTATTATCATTATCATTATTATCATTATCGGCATCATCATTGTTACTATTAATACTATTATCATTATTGTTATCATTATTATTATTGTCATCATTATCATTATCATTAGTATAATTTCCTTATTTCCATTATCATTGTTGTTTTTCATGTTGTTCTTATTATTACTCCTACTACTTTTGCTACATCTAGGGCTCCTACTATTTTTATATCCATCATCATTTCCATCATTATCATTATTGTTATTGTCAATTGTATCTTTCGAAATGCTGCAAGATTAAATTGCTTTGAACGTAATCGAACGAATAGAACCGTTCAAATGACTAATAAACTATGCTGTATACTGCGCACAAGTTATTTTCCTTAAGACCATAATTACCCTTTGTTTATAATTAGTGAGGACAAAAAGTCATGTAGGTAAATGATTAACCGAATAATCATTAGATAAGAATTTCCATTAAAGAAAGTAAAGATTATTTGGTGATAATTGGTAACCAGGTTGAAGACTTTATAAGTTGAATACTACTACTACTACTACTACTACAATTACTACTATTACTACAAGTACTGCAAATACTACTGCTACTTCTAATGCTAATTATAACAATGATGCCAATGATAATAATGCGTGTGTGTATAGGTACAGTGCATACGTGGTCGTGAATGTTTTTACAAAAGATTGTGGATGCACGTGTAAGTGTGTGTGTGTTTATGTGTGTATGTGATTATGTTTGTGTGTATTTGTTTATGTGTGTGTGTGAGTGTGTGTGTGTGTGTGTGTTTGTGTGTGTTTATGTGTGTGTTCATGTGTGTGTGTGTTTATGTTTGTGTGTCTGTGTATATACGTGAAATGTCCTGAAGCGTATGTATATGCTTGCATAAACGTTCGCGAGAAGATGACTTACCCAAAGCGGGTATATCTGAAAGAAAGGGCTGGGGAGGAGGAAGGAGGGGGGGGGGGGAGTCCAGCCAGAGTTCGAGAGGTCAGTCTTCATAGAAAAGAAAGAAAAAAAAAAAAATGTTACACGAACGAAGTTTGGTGATTGATGACTGAATTAACGCTATAGGCTTTGATGAAGGAGCACGATTAAAGGTATTTCTTTCTTTTTTCATACGGGATCAGAATACACGTTGTTGAATATTAACAAATTATGGCAGTCAGGTAATTATCGGACATTATCTTATCCGCAGACACTTTTTATAGATGGTAAAGCAATGCATCAGATGCGGGAAAGAAGACTCGGCTGTTTAATCATTATCACGTGCAATTTTGCAATACTGACTTAACATTAAATGTACTTATTTCTTATCATGTTTACTTATCGTGTTTATTTACTTATTATGTGTAGGATGCTAGTGTTTGAATGGATAACGCGCTTCGATGGACAGTAAATGTATAAGTGTATAATCAGACACTTTACTTAACAATTGTCTTAGACGAACCAAAAACTGATTGTAAGTATTTATTCTCTTTCTTCATCATCAGCATCATCATCTTCTTCTTCTTTTTCTTCTTCTTCTTCTTCCTCTTCTTCCTACTCCTCCTCCT
>NW_028234410.1:25889127-25891627 GCF_977035675.1 Penaeus japonicus
TGGAGTTATTACAGTGAGCAGCGGATTGACGAGAAGACATACAGTAGCCAGATAATAAAGGGTTTTAGGGAGATAATGAAAGAGAGCGTGATGGAGTATGTGATGGGGAGGAGGAGGGAGCAGAGGAGGGAGGGAGGGAGAAGGGCGAAGTGGGGAGGAAAACGAAATAATTTTTCTCTTTTTCTGTGTGGGTGCGGGAGGGGGGGGGGGGTATGTGATGGGGAGGAAGGGGATGGGGATAGAAGGGAGAAGAAGGGGGGGGGGGGGCAAAATGGGGAGGGAGATTGAGGGAGGAGGAGGAGGAGTGGAGTATTTGACGGATGGGACAGAGCTGAGTGTAGAGGGGAGAAGGCAGATAAGATCGGGTGGGGTTTTTCTTCGTTTGTTTGTTTGTTTGTTTGTTGTTTAAAGGGGTAATGTGGGGGTTGGGTTATTTGACGGAGCGGTGAGGGATGGGGTTGAAAGAGAAAGGGGGAAGCGAGGGCGTGGGGAGGAAGAAGAAATGGGAGGCTAATCGGGAAGGAAGGCCATTTCATTTTTTCTTCTCTCCTGTCTTTCTTCCTTCCAACCACTCTCTCCCACCCCCCCCCCTCTTTCACACACACACACACACACACACACACACACACACACACACACACAAACACACACACGCACACACACCAAGGGATGAAACTACGAAACGCCTCCGTCACTCAGTAAGGAAGAAAGAAGGAGAAAGGTAGAAGAAGGTGGGTAGATATGTGAAAGAGGGAGAAACCCAGGGTGGGCGAGTGGGTGGGTGAGAGGGGTGTGATACCCGAGAGGCCCCTGGTGGGCGTGGGCAATAGTGATGGATTAGCAGACCCGGTGTTTATTTTTCTTCATAGAGCTTCTCTTTAATTCTCGTTATTGGGGGTTGTTGTTGTGTCAAGTCATGGCCCTCTTTTGGATCACAGGTAAATAAACAAATGATTGAATAATAAAGAAAGAAAGAAAAAAGGTTATTTCCACGATTGTATGTTTTATATGTCGTTATTGTTATCATTTATCTGTTTCGTTGTGTTATCATTTCCTATTTTACCTTTTTTCATAGGATTGCTTTTTTAATCTCTTCTCTTTTATATGCTGTTATTTTAGACTGTTCGTTCACTGTTGCGAGCACTGTTTTTAACCCTGATGAGAACTCGAGGAGAAGAGACGATGAAATATAAAACGAGATGTGATTTACAGGTGGATATCGAACGATCGGGGAGATAATCTCTACGAAATGTCAAGACAGATAATTCGCTTCGCTGCACAAATGAGCCAAATCATGACGGATGACTTTAATCAGAACTTTTGTCAGATCCATCTGTATTTGAAAAAATGATTATATATGCTCGTTGATCCATGGTTTGTTTATATAAGGTTATGTAAGTGACATAAATACACACAAACAAACATACATACCTATTTATATATACACAATCCCCTCTTTATCTAATTTTCTTGGATTATTGGTCGCCGAAAAAAACAAAAAAACGAAACGTCGGTACCAAATTAGATTGAGAAAAACAAAACAAGATTGAAAAAAAAACAAAAAAACATGAAAATGTACCTTGTTGTTCCTGAATACACCTGCCAAGCAAGCAGGTGACTGAAAACCACAAGGAACTCGACTGCTTACATCTGCAAGGCAACAATTAGCAGTCTCGTGCGTTGACAGGTAACACACACAGGTGGACAGGTGGCATATTAGGGTGATGGATTGCAGTCGCTCGAGATAAGTGTAGTCCTTTTGGGAGGAATGGGTTTGGTTATTAGAGAGGCTATCTGGCCTACGGAGCAGTTCGTAAATCCCAAACACATAAACAAATGCTTACAAACAAGCACACATGTGGGCACCTGCACCACATTCATGGTAACATACGCGCAAAAACACATGCGCGAAGAAAAGGAAAAGAAATAGAAGGAAGGAAAATAATCACAGATATATTAGAATTTCACGTAGAATAAGAAAGAAATGATACTAGTGAATATGGAAATCATAATATTGATACACATAATATTAAAGATGATAATGTTTATAGTAATGATGATAATGATAACTGTAATGATATTGATGGTAATAGTCATGATAGTAATAACTATAATAATGGTATTATTAGTTATAATAATGATAATGATCACAGTAATAATATTATAAAGCTAGTGATAATGATAATGAAAGTAGATGTAAAAGTATCATTTGTGATCATAATGAAACGATGATGATAATAGTATCAACAACAACAACAATGAAAATAATAATGATATCAATGAAAAATAATTACATTGTTTTTATGTAAAGAAAAGTAGAAATTTTGGTACACAACACACACAATTGATACATATCGTGCTGTAAAATTGTTTATTATACCCATTAAACTTTTTTGAAATATAAATATGTACTCTATAATGATATTGCAATGCTACTGACAAGGAAAGGTGGAATATTCAATGTTCATATACTAATGTGATTAATGTTGTCAGGAACATC
>NW_028234410.1:25896627-25911627 GCF_977035675.1 Penaeus japonicus
TCTCCTCTCTCCCCTCTCTGTCTGTCTGTCTCTCTCCTCTCTTCCCGCTCCTCTCTCCTCCGTCCCTCTCTATCTCTCTTCTCGATTCTCTCTCTCTCTCTCTCCATTCCCCTGCCTTACCTCCCTCTGTCTGTCTGACAGTCTCTCTCTCTCCCTCTGCTCATCTCTCTCTCTATTCGCTCTCCTCTCCCCCACTCTCTCTCTCTCTCGTCTCTCATCTCTCTCTCACTCCTATACCTCTCTCTCCTCGCTTCTCGTTCCTTCACTCTCTCTCCTCTTCATCCTCCCTCTCTCTCACTCTCTCTCTCCATCCTCTCTCTCCTCCCTCTCGCTCCCTCTCTCTCTCTCTCTCTCCTCTCATCTTCTCTCTCCTTTCCTCCCTCACTCTATCTTTCCTCTCTCGCAGTCGCCTCTCTCTCCTTTCTCTCCCCTTCTCTCTGCTCTCTCTCACCTCTCTCTCCTCTCATCTTCTCTCCTGTCTTCATTTCTTCACATACTCACTTTCCTTTTTTCTCTCTACTCATTTCCCTCGCTCTCCTCCTCTCTCTCTCCCTCTCTTCGACTCTCCCTTCTTCATATCCTCTCTCTGATTCCTTCTCTGCTTTTCTCTCTCTCTTCTTCTCTTCCCTCCTTTTTCATTCTTGCTCTTCTCATTTGTCACTCTCCTCTCTCTCACTCCATTCTTTCTCTCCGTTCCTCTCTCCATTCCGATCCTCTGCCTCTTTCCTAGTCTTCACTCTATCTTCTCTGCTCATCCTTCCCTTCTGACTCTCCCTGCTCTCACCTCCCTCTCTGCACCTCCCTCTCTCCCTCTCGCCCTCTCTCCCCTCTCCCCCCCCCTCTCTCTCTCTCATCTCCCCTCCTCACTCTCCTCTCCGTCTCTCTCGCTCTCTCTATCCTCTCTCCCAAGTCTCCTCTCATCTCCCTCTCTCTCTCATCTCTCTGTCTGTTCTGTCTACCTCTCTCCCTCTCTCTCTCTGTCCTGTCTGTCTGTCCTGTCAGTCAGTCTTCTGTCTGTCAGTCTGTCTGTCTGTCTCGCTCCCTCTCCCCTCTCATTCCTCTCCCTCTCTCTTCTTCCCTCTCTCCCCTCTCTCTCTCCTCGCCCTCTCTCTCTCTCGATTCTCTACTCTCTCACGTCGTCTCTTCTCATCTCCTCTTTCTTCATCTCTCTCTCTCTCCTCCCTCTCTCCTCTCGTCTCTCTCCCTCTCTCTCTCATTCCCTCCGCCTCCTCTCTCACCTCTCTCTCCTCTCCTCGCGGAAAAATATGAGAAAAGAGGAAAGATGAATAAGAAAGAGAGAGAGAGAGAAAAGAGAGAAAAGAAAGAAAGAGAGAGAGAGAAAAGAAAGAGAGATGGAAAGAGAGAGAGAAATAGAGAGAGGGAAGAAGAGAGAGAGAAAGATAGAGAGAAGATAGAAAAAAGATAGAGAGAGAGATAAAAAGAGAGAGAGAGAAGATAAAAAGAGAGAGACAGAGAGAGAGAAGAAAGAGGGGAGAGAGGGAGGGAGGGAGGGGAGGGAGGGGGAGGGGGAGGGGGAGAAATAGAGATAAAGAGAAGGAAGGGGAGAGAGAGAGAGAGAGAAGGGAAAGAGAGGAGAGGAAGAGAGAGAGATAGAGAGATGAAGAGGAAGGGTGTTTAAGAGAAGATGATAGAGAGAGGAGGACGAGAAGAGGAAGAAGAGAGAGAAGATAGAGATAGAAGATAGAAAGAGAGAGGAGCGGAAGAAGAAGAGAGAAGAGAGGAGAGAAAGAAAGAAGATAAGAGAGAGAGAGAGAAGAAGAAATAAAGGAATAGAGAGCAAGAGAGAAAGCGAAAGAGACAGAACGAGAGAGAAAGACATAAGAAAGAAGAGAGAGGAGAAAAGAACAAGAGAGAGAGAAAAGAGAAGATAAGATACGAGAGGGATAGAAACAGAGAGATAGAGAGAAAGAGAGAGAAGATAGAGATTAAAAAAAAGAAATAAGAAAAAGAGAGATAGACAGATAGAGAGGGAGGAGAGATAAGATAGTAGAAGGGAGGGAGGGAATGTAGGGAGGGGCGGGGAGGGAGGGGGATGGAGAAAGAGAAGAGAGATAACAATAGAGAGGTCGAGATAGAGAGTGGGGAGAGGTAGAGGTGAGGTTTGATGGTGGCGTATTAGTGTTGGATGGTAAAGAGAGAAGAGATAGAGAGATAGAGGGGTGTGGCTCATTCAGGTACATCTGAGTTTCGCTCGAAGCTCTCACACTCCGCACCGCAAGCACTATTAGAGCTCTCAGACGAGCCGCTCGTTCCTCGCCTCTCTCTCTCTCCGATCGCTTCTCTCAGTCCGCCTCTGCTATCGTCTCCTCTCTCTCACTCTCAACCCGTTCTATCGCAATCTCTCCTCTCTCTCTCTTCCTCTCTGTTCCTGGCTGGCTGTCTGGCGGTCTGTCTGGTCGGGCGGGTCTCCCTCACGCATCTCACCGCTCTCCCTCTCACTCCCTCTCCGCTCTCCCTCTCCTCTCCTCTCCCTCTCCCTCTCCTCCACCCTCTCTCCTCTGCCCTCTCCCTCTCCTACACCGCGCACCTCTTCTCCCTCTCCTCTCCCTCTCCCCTCTCCCTCCCTCCCGCTCCCTTCTCCCTCTCCCTCTCCCTCTCCCTTTCCCTCTCCCTCTCCCTCGCCCTCTCCCCCCTCTCCCTCATCTCTCTCTCTCTCTCTCTCTCTCTCTCTCTTTCTCTCTTTCTCCCTCTCTCTTTCTCCCTCTCTCTTCCTCCCTCTCTTTTCCTCCCTCTCTCTTCCTCCCTCTCTCTTCCTTCCTCTCTCTTCCTCCCTCTCTCTGTCTCTCTCTCTGTCTCTCTCTCTTTATCTATTTTTCTATCTCAAGCCTTCCCTTTCCTTTCTCGACTCCAAGCACCTAATGTAGCGCCTCTTCCGACGCAAATCATAAATCTTTATCAGGTTATCATACATCTTCATCACACTTTGCTTTATCCTCAACGTGATAAGATCTTTGCACGTTTTCGGAGGCAGACATCCGTGAACTTACAAGCAAATGAGCAGACTTGCTTATTCCCACGCGCACACATACACTTAAGTACACACACACACTTCGAACCTCCCCGCATTTTCACTCCCTATTTCTCTCTCACTCTATCTCTCTCTTTCTCTCTTTATTTATCTATCTATCTCTTTTTCTCTCTCTTTTATCGAAACATACACACACATACGCACACACACATTCACACACACACGCATTTAGAAGAAAAACTGTGCCTTCGTTCACACAGACACATGCTTGCAAGGGCGAAAGGACATATATATAAATATACAAATAAACTTGTCTAAAGAAATATACAGAAACGCTTGAGAATAGCCTTACGATTATGTTATCTTACCAACAGAAAATAATTTGCTCATTCCTGTTTTCGGAAACAAACAGAATTATTAATATCTGTCAAAAGTTACAACATATAAGAAAAAAATAGTGAGGAGATATAAAGATAACACCGTTTACATTAAAACTTCTTTTCTGAAAAAAAAAAAAACAGAATATAAACACAAAACACACACACACACACACACACACACACATATATATATAAATTAGTAAGATAGATAGATATATATATATATAATATATATTATATATATTATTATATATATATAGATAGGTATATTAAATGTTAAGTGCGTCTTCGCCTCTGAAATTGATGTGAGAAACGACTATTGAGCATGGGATGTAACATACTTAGCAGGAATGGAGCTAAACACCGGTATAATGGAATCTTGATTTATTAATGTCTCGTGCACGGTCACTGAACAGGCTGAGATCTCTGTCTCCCCAAGCGGTTGCCGCAGACTCCCGCGTGCGATGTCTCGGGTGGTTTGCGGGGCGATTCTCACTCCACCCTCGGGGAAGCCGGGAATCGTGACACCGGCATGAAGGCGGACGTCAAGAAGCGAGGAATGCGTTGCTTTGCGCCCAACGTCACCTCGCTCACGTCACAAACACTCGCCAAAAACAAAAAAAAAAAATAAATATCAACATACTAATGCATTAATTGTAATCAAACCCTAATATTTCTTTCTTCACTACGACCTCCAACTATCCGGTTGTATGCATACATAACCCGGGTTACCCCATCCGCCGCACCCACCCCCATACACATCCAAAGTAAAGAGAAAAACTTCCTGTTACCCGCCCACCGCGACCAATCGACTGTCAAACCCACCAAACCTTCCCTAACTTAAATGAGAAACCCCCTGAAACCCAACCTTCCACACCCCCACCCCACCCACCCCAACATCCCCCACGTACACAACATCCAAAACATACTAGCCGCACAAAAAACCCCCACTAACACACACGACACACACACACCAACACAACCACACACACACTAACAGCACAACAAACACACAAACACAACCACAGCCCACTACTCTGTGAACACACAGCCGACCCAACACCCACACTCAACACGTCATCACACCACACACACACGCGACACTCACCCACACACACACACACACACAACACCACACACACACACACACTAACCACACAACAGCCACACACCACATACAAACACACAATCACCCAACTAACACACACACACACACACTACCTTCACACGCCTCACACCCACTCACGACCCACACCACACACAGCCACAAACACACACACCACACTCACACACACACACATCACACCTCACACACACACTCACACAAATAGTAGGATAGATAAGATAGAGAAGATGAGAGTTGAGCGAGAGAGAGATTAGACACACACACACACACACACACACACACACATAACACTCACACACACACCACACTCACACAACACACACACACACAGTAACACCACACACGACGACACACGACATCACACACACACTACCAACACACAAACCCTCACAACGCCCACACACAACCCCCACACACCCCACACACCCCACACGCTACACACACACAACATCCACGACCCCCCACACAACCACACACACAAACACACCCACACTCACACCCACACACACATACACACCCCCCACACACCCACACACCCACACACACACACACCCACACAAACACCCACACACACACACACACACACACACACACACACACCACACCACATCACACAGCAATACACTCACAAACACACAACACACACACACGACACCACACACACACGCGGTCTGCTCGCGTAGCTCTCTCCTCGCTGTCTCTCGCTGCACATATCCGGCAACACAAGCACGCCAAGAGAGAAAGAGAACACGCTCACCACCATCTCTAAAGTCTCCGTACGCAAAAGGCGAACTGCGGCAAGCCCCCTTTAGCTAG
Source organism: Penaeus japonicus (assembly GCF_977035675.1). Taxonomy (NCBI): domain Eukaryota; kingdom Metazoa; phylum Arthropoda; class Malacostraca; order Decapoda; family Penaeidae; genus Penaeus; species Penaeus japonicus. The sequence continues at coordinate 25,901,939 of NW_028234410.1, forward strand.
ATACAACACGATCCCCAATACCCATCTGATCAACACTCTCACAATCATCCTAACAACACCAAAGAAACATGGATATATAGGCTAACCCGTGTTACACATCTCCATAATCTAAAGTGCGGGTGCCAACGCCCCAACTCATGTGCTGGCCCCCTACACTGCTGCCCCCAGACGGGCCCCTAGATTTTATAGGCCCCATACCACCCAAGGTCGCGAGAATTTGGGAATCCAAAACCAACCACAAGCAATAAACAGGTGAGTCAGCAGGGCCATCAATCTATACAATCACATGATAAAAATGGTAAACACACCCATCCCCCAAACCCACCCACACACGCCACACAACACAACACAACACCACGCAACCCACACACCCCACACACCTAACTAAAATAATATATATATATTTATAAAACATATATAAAATATAATATATATATATATATATAATATACCATAAATATATATATATAGTATATATATAAAAAATATTATATATATAAAATAAAAACCCATAAATAAATATAAAAAAATATAAATACAAAAAAAAAAAATATATAAATATATATAAAACATATATAATGTATATATAAATATATAAATAAATAATATATATAACACCAATATATATAATATAACAATTACATCTCCACAGTATATGATGTGATATTTAAAATAATGTCTATAACTCAAAAACTCACAAACTATATAACAATCTAAAATCAAAAAACACAAACTCTCACCCTCTAACCATGATATAAATAAATCACTTCATAAAACACTCAAACTACTACACTATATAACTCAAACTAATCTCTAACCCAGGTAACAAATCTCTCACACACAAACTATATACTAATAACTATATATATGAAATAACACAATTTATATTCTATCAATATATAAACCACAAATAAATATACTCAATAAATAGACTAATCTAAATTACACACTAAAACACCAACTAAGATCAATATAACACTCTCTCACACACACACCCACACACACTCCATAATATACTCTAACAATATAAATAGTTTAGATCTTACTCTAAAAAATCACACGACAACACACACGACACACACACCTCTCTCCAAACTCACACTAACTCACGACAACCCTCACCACACCACACCCCCCCCACCCACCCCCACACACCCCACACACACAAACCTCCCCCCCCCCCCCAAACACACCCCCCCCACCCACACACACCCCCCCACACACACAACACCCAAACCCACCACACCCACAAACAACACACCCAGACACACCAACCCCACCACTGACTCCCCCCGCACGAACCCACCCCCAATCTATATCAATATCCGTCACACTAAAATTAATATATATAGTATATAAATCTCACAAAACACACACACCACACACACACACACAATACACAAACACACACAACACACACAGACACCGACACACACAAACACATACACACACACCCCAACACACACCTACCCATACACACACACACCCCCACAGACACACACACCACAGCGCACACACACACGCCACACCCACCCACATATCTCTCTATAAATATCTATAACTATATAAACTATATATCATAAATCTATAAAACCATCAAAAATATCATATAAAGACGTAACAAATATTATAATTATATTATATATCATCAAAATCAATATATAAGCAGATATACACACACACTACACACACCCCACAAACACCCCCCCACCCACCTAACAATATAACATCTACAATACAAAATCTCACAATCAATCATCCCTAACTACTAACAGAACAATATCTCACCGACTCACAAACACACACACTTAAACTATCATATACCCACAAAAATAAATCAAAACACTACAACATAACCATCACACTCAAACACACACACACACACCACACCGCACACACACCAACAAACACACCACTGACAGACTCACACACCCACACACTCACACACGACGACACACACACACACACCCACAACCCACTCACACCCACACACACACACCACGACAAACACTCACACACACACACACCCAAACACACCCACACCTACTCACACCCTCACTCACACACACACACATCACACACACGACACACACACACTCACACACAAATGACCCACACCGACCGCACACCACACACACAACAACACTCAAATCACACACACCACCACCTACCACACGCTCTCAACAAACACAACACACACCAACACGACGTCACACACACTCTCATGACACACACACACAACACACACACACACCACACACACAGCACACACACACCCACGACTCACCCACACCCAAAAGTATGACACACACCACACACACCCAACACACACACACTCAAACAGACATACAGGTGAGACACGACCCACACGACACACACACACACATCACACAAACACACCTACACACACTCCACACATAACACACACACACACACATCGACGTCACACACACGACACACCGACCACGAGACACACACCCACACATCACACCACACCACACTACACACACACAACACACACACACACACACACACCCCCCACAAGCCCACTCATAGTCGAGCGAGCGAGTGAGGAAATTCTCCCCCCACAACAGCCCCCCTGCACACACACAGACACCCAAATCACATAACAAACACCAAGCACTCCCTCCCTATTGAAAATACCCCCAGATTACATAGACACTCAACGGCGCCAATCCAGTTACCCACCTCACTCCACAACAACCCCCCCTGTACATCTGACACCGAACACCTACCCGAACCCTCCCAAGCCTCCACCCACAGTAACCCGCAGACAGCGGACGCTGTAAACCTGCGCACCCACCATTAAGGCCTAATCTCCCATAACGCCAGCTCTCCCATTTCATACGCCCATACCAGTCCCCATGCCCCCACCACCATTCTAATGTACCTTATAGTTCTATAGCAACATGTTACTGCATACTGTGCTTAACAGGCGCACTCAATCTAGATTCTTCCTTTTAAAGATATCGCTTTCGACCCTAAGAGCAGTCCCCGTTGTATCTTCTTCGGGGATGTCACATATATAATTCTCACCTTACGAGTACAAGAAGACTCAGCCCCGCAGAATGGCCCGGGCATAAATAAATAAGCTTGTCCAGAGGTCGCCAGCATAAAACTCTTTCTCTCTCACTTACTCTTCTCTCACTTCTTCGTCCTCTCTCTCACCGTGCACTCACTCTCTCCCACTTCTCTCGACTCGGCTCTCACTCTCCTCTTTCCTCATCTCACCTCTCTCTCTCTTTCCTCATCTCACTCCCTCCGTCCACTCTTCTCCCCTCGTCTCTCCTCTTCTCTCTCTCGTCCTCATCGCTTGACTCCTCCCTCTCAACACTCACACTCTCCTTCTTAATCTCTCTCTCCCCTCTTTCTCCTTCTCTCTCTCTCTCTCTCCCTCTCTGTCACCCCACACCTCTCTCTTTCGTTCTCTCTCTACTTCTCAGGATCTCTCTTCTCCCTCTTCTGGCTCTCTCCTCTCTCTTTCTTCCCTCGCTCTCGCCCTCCATCTTTCCTTCTCTCGTCGGTATATAATCCTCAGCGGGTGAAGTCTGTGCAGTGGTGAGGCTCATTCTTTTTTCGCTCTCTCTCTCACTCTCGTCTCTCTCTCTCTCTCACTCTCTCGTCTTCCCCTCTCTCTCAATCTCTCTCTCTCCACTCTCTCGATCTCTCTCCTCTCTCACTCTCTCCTCCTCACTCTCGTCTCTCTCTCTCTCTCTTTCTCTCCTCCTCTACTCTCTCTCCCTCCCCTCTGTCCTCCCTCTCATCTCCCCTCTCAATCTCCTCTCACTCTCTTTCTCTCTCTCTCTCCCTCATCCCCTCATCTCCCTCATTTCTCTCCATCTCATCTCTCTCTACTCTTCTCTCTCTCTCTCGTCTCTCTCTCACTCTCTCACTCTCTCCCTCTCTCCTTACCTCTCTCTACTCTCTCTCATCTCTCTCCTCTCTCTCTCCTCCTCGCCCATCTCCTCTCTCCATCTCTCATCACTCTCTCGTCACTCCCTCACTCTCTCCCTAGTCTCTCATCACTCCCCTCTCTGGAATCTCCTCCGATCCTCACACTCTCTCTCATCTCTCGTCTCGTCATCTCTCATCCTCCCTATTCCTCTCTCCTCGCACATCGTCTCTCCTCTTCTCTCCCTCTCTCCTCTTTCTCTCCCTCTCTCTCTCTACTATCTATCTCTCTCTCTCTACACTCTCATCTTCTCTCTCAAAACATTCACCTCTTCCCACCCTTTCATCTCTCTCCCTCTGCTCACCACTCTCCCTCTCTCCCCTATCCTCTCTCTCTCTCTCCTCTCTCTCTCTCTCTCCTCCTCTCTTCTCCTTCCCACTCTCTCTCCTCTCCAACTCATCTCGACTCCCCCACCACTCATCTCTTTCGTTCCTGCTCACCTCTCTCTCACTCACCTCATCCTCTCCCTCTCCCTTCTCCTCTCCACTCTCTCTCCCTCCAGCTCTACACTCTTACTCCACTCCTCTCCTCCTTCTCTCTCGCATCATCTCTCCCTTCCTCTCTCTCTCTCTCCTCCTCTCCTCTCATCTCTCATCATTCTCTCTCTCGCTCTCCTCTCCTCTCTCTCTCTCTTCTCAGAAGAGAGAGAGAAGGGAGGGGAGGGGGGGGGTTAGGGGTGGGGGGGGGGAGAGGGGGGTTGAAGAAGGGGTGTTATGGAGGGGGGGGGGGGATTGGGGAAGGTTTGAGGGATTGGGTTGGGGGAGTAGATAATGGAGGGGGGGAGGAAGCGAGTTGAGTGTGGATTGTGGTTAGGTGAGGGAAGAGTGTTGGGGGGGGGGTTTGGGGGAGGGTTGGTGGTGAGGGGAGGGGATGGTCTGGGAGTGTGGGGTTATGTCTGAATTACTTAGTGGGGGGGGGGCACTTGGGGGGTGGGGGGGTGGGGGGTGGGTGGGGGTGGGAGTGTTTTTATATATATAAATTGGGGGTGATATAAATATATAATAAAAATAAATATAATATATATATATCATTGAGTATGAGATGTTATTTGTTGTGGTGTTTGATTTGTGTGTGAGTTTTTGTGTTGATAGTGTGAGATGTTGAGGTTTTGGGTGTGTGTATTATTTAATTTTGTGAGTGTTGATTGATAGTGTGTGTGTGTGGTTTGTGGAGAGTGGGTGTATTTAAGACAGATATATATATATGTTTGTATGGGTGTCGAATGGTTAGAGTAGTTGTAGTATGGAGAGTTTTATTTGTGATAGTTGTTATTATTTTTGTGTTTTTTCTTTGAAATTTATTAATCATGATTTTATGGTAGTATATAATTCATAGATAAACAAATTAAAAAATCTCTTTACTACTTACTATTCTTAGATAGTAGTTAGAGAGTTATTGAGAATGTTAGAGAGATATAATTATAGTAATGATATTAGTTAGAGAGGGTGTTTGTTGTTAGTGAGTGTGTTTAGTTAGGTTTGGATGTATGTTGATTATACATATATATAGAGATATATTAGTGAGAAGATAGTTAGATTTAGATAATACATTTTTATAAATGTAAAGTGTCTCAATATCGAAAAATTGAAAATAACTATCACAATTTTTCACATTATCACATTAACAACAAAGCACATAAAACTACTGAATAATATAAATAAAAATAACAACACATGTCACTATGAATCACACTCAACTAAAACAGTCAATCACATAAGACAGACACATCACACACTCACACCTTATAACACACAAGCTAACTGCAGAGATAGATAATTTAGTAATAGATATATAGTATTAGATATAGTTAGTTTATTTGTGTTGTGTTGGTGTATAAGTATTTGAGTATTTTGTGAGTATGTTTTTATAATGGTGTGAGTGAGTGTTTAGTTTTGTGTGATATTTAGTTATTTTTTTATTAGATGATAGTGTATTGTAGTGTTGTAAAGATTGTGAGTTATATAATTTGATATGAATATATATAGATATTGTTTTTGAGTTGTTTGTGGGGAGGTGAGTTTTTGTGTGAGTGATTTTGTTTTGAGGGGTGTGTGAAGTGTGAGTTTTTTGTGTGAGTTGTGAGAGTGTTTTGTAGTAGTGTAAGTTATAGTGTAGAGAGATTATATTATAGAAAAGACATTTTAGAGCTTGAGAGATTTTGAGTGAAGAGAGAATAGATAATATTTGATTTATTATTGATTTAGATTGTTAATTAGATATATAGAGTCAGATAGTGTCGAGAGATTTATGGTGTAGATATATAGATAGATATAGTATATAGTTAAATTATATATATAATATATTATATCAATATATGCATCTATGTGGTGTGTGTGTGTGGGTGTTTGTGTGTGAGTTGATGTATCATATATCTGTATTTATATAATTTTATAATATAAATATATATATATTAATCTATATATATATATATTATGTTTATTTGAACCACAATAAGGCAACAACAGTCGTCGACAACCAGAAAACCGAAGAGATGCCGTTCTATTCTACTTTGGAGTCGAACCAACTAAAGTAGACAAAAAAAAAGAAAAGGAAAAAAAATCCAACAGCATGAACCAACACTCCAATGATGACGAAAAGAAAAAAAAATGAAGATGAGGTGTGAGAAACGACAGACTTAGCCAAATCAGAGGTCCGGAAGGTCGTTCTGACTTGCTGTTTTCTCTCGCTCGTCACAATGAAGTGTCGTTCCCTCCATGTGTCATCGGGGTTCCCTCCATGTGTCATAGGGGTTCCCTCCATGTGTCATCGGGGTTGCTTTGTGTATGGGCCCTCGGGTTCCCACATGTGTCATGGGGTTCCCACTTGTGTCAGGGGTTTGCCTGTGTCTTGGGGTTACTCATGTGAATTGGTTTTTGTGTCATCGGGGTTCCCTCCATGTGTCATCGGGGTTCCCTCCATGTGTCATCGGGGTTCCCTCCATGTGTCATCGGGGTTCCCTCCATGTGTCATCGGGGTTCCCTCCATGTGTCATCGGGAAGACTTCCCTACAGAGGGGACACGGAGGCGCAACTTGTAAGCGTATATCCCAAGAGGAGTTTCAACACCTGCTTTCTGTGGTCTTTCCCGTTTTCTCTTTCCTTTTTCTTTTTTTTTTTCCTGTGGTCTTTGCCATTTTCTCTTTCCTTTTTCTTTTCTTTCTTTCTGTGGTCTTTGCCATTTTCTCTTTCCTTTTTCTTTTTTATTTCTGCTTTTTCTATATCATCATGACTTCTCCCTCTTCTATTTATCTTTCTATCATTATTCGTATATCTTTTGCGTTACTCCCTACAAATTTTGCAAAATAGATTTGTGTGTTTTCTTATCATTTCAACAGCAAAAATTCAAATGATTTATACTTTGTTCGAAAAAACTGACGCTCAAGTACTAATACTTTACATACCTTAATTAAGACCACTGGATATTCTAGATGATGCTGACCTTAATAATAATAATAATAAAAAACTGATGATTCTGGTTGAAGAAAATTAATCATATTCATCAGAAGTTCAATAATATATTAAAAATAAATCTAAACCAATCTATTTTTGTCCATTGATCTTATTGAATTATTCTTTATGTATTTATTCATGCCAGTGTCTCTTCGTATATATGTGGCTGTGAGACTGCGCAAGTACTCATGTGTATGCACATATGCCATCCTTCAATCCCGCCTTCAATTATAATGACTTATACAAATGGCTTGTCATGCTGCGAACAAGGTACATCTCCGAGGTAAAGAGAGAGAGGGAGATGATAAATTGGCCTTTTTTTTCTTTCTTTTTCTTTTAAGTTATCCTCCTTGCTGCTTCCCTCCAACGTGGCGCTGCTCTAGTTGTCCTGCCTGTTGCCTTATCAGGGATTAATACTGCTGGTAAGTCTGGGTCAGGCTGACGCCCGATACGCTGGCAGAGGGGGGGGGGGGTGGGGGGGTGGGGGGGGGGGGGGGGGGGGGGGATGGCATTATTAAACGTAGCGGTAACCAGTTGAGTGTATGATATCTCTCTCTTTATCCGTTTATTTGTCTATATATCTGTTAAGTCATCTATATGCTTGTTCATTCTGACTGTCTGTCTCTCTGTTTCTCTGCATCCCTCTATTCATCTCTTTTTTCTCGCTCTGGCGCTTTGCTCTGTCCCGGCCTCGACTCTCTCATCTCAAGTTCTCAAACTCTCTCTCTCGTCGTCTCTCTGCTATAAATAGTCTCGATCCCCAGCGCTCTGGCTCATTCTCTCTCATCTATTCTCTCGGGATCTCAGTCGTCGAAACATGAGATCTCTCGCCTCTTTCAGCATCAACTCTCTCCTCTATCTCTCGTCTGCCGTCTTCTCATCTCTCTCTCTCTCTCTCTTCTCTCTCTCTCTCTTTCTATCTATCTATCTATATCTATCTTTCTCTCTCTATCTTTAACATTGCTGCTTGCTTTACTTTTTTTCTCTTTTTTCGGGCTGGTTTAATCTAATCGAGTCCTTATGTTCTTCGTTCGCGGCTCATCTATCACCACACACACGGCCCCTTACACCCCTCCCTATTCCTGTCCCCGCAAACTTTAACCGGCCTTCCTCCCTAATCAATTTCCTTTCAATTGCAGCTTTATACCCAAACAGTCATTTAGATTTGATTAACAAACAGAACAGCATTACCCCCCTCCCCATCCCTTATCCTTTCATCCTTTCGCTGCCTCGCTCCATCTCACCATCCTTTTCACCCTTTTAACCATGCAGCGCAGGACCCCTTCCTTTGCACTTCTTTACGATCACACTCGCAATTCGTCTCACTTTCATCCCTACTCATTCTCACCCCTCCTTCCCTCTTCCCTTATCCCTTTCCTCCTACTTTGTACCCTTAATTTCCGGGGCCTCTTCGCCTTCCTGCGCCCGCTCGCCCTCCCAACCTATAACCTCCCCCTCTCCACTTCCATCTCTATCAAGGGCCCACCCATCACCTCCTCCTCTCCTTCTTCCCATCTATCTCCCCACCCTCTATCCCACCCCCTCCTCCCTTCCCCATACCGCCTCCGCATCTCCTATCAGCGCCCGGCACACCACCCGACGGTCCTCCCGCTTCCCCTCATCCCCACACGCCCATCTCGCTACCCCACCACTCCTCTCCTTCCAAAGCCATGTCCCATTCATCCTATCCCCGCACCACCTGCACCTCCCCATCACCCATCTCCTATCCCCCCACCCCCCCCCCTCCCCTTCCCCCATTCCCCTTCCCATCTCCTATCCCCCCACCCCCCCTCCTCCCCTTCCCCCCTCCCCAATCCCATCTCCTATCCCCCCCCCCCCACCGTCCCTTAATGTTGAGAGGACCCAATCTTCGTGCCTGCAAGATCGGACACTTCATCGGCGATACCTATTGACGCATCGGCCAGCTCAAGGTTTTCCGCGAGCACGCACACACCTGGTTCCCTTGCTCGAGAGTCGCCACGCCAAAGCGAGTCTTATATGGAAGACGTACCCACTTATTGATGCTTTTTTTTCTTCTTCTTCTTCTTTTTTTTTTATGTGTGTCTGCTTCTGTCTGGTGTCTGTGTGTTTTTCCTTCTTTCTTTCTTTTTATTGCTTTTACTTTATTTATATCCTTTTATCTCATATTGCTATTTTTCCTCACAAAAAGTTTGTACTTTTTGTGTGTCTATTTTTGTCTCGCGTCTGTTTCTTTTCCTTTTTTTTGGGAGGGGGGGGGGGGGCTTATGGCTTCTATTTGTTATTGA
>NW_028234410.1:25921627-25929127 GCF_977035675.1 Penaeus japonicus
TATGTTTGCATACATGTATTGCCGGTAGATCAGACATTTAAACTTTCACACATAACAAGGTAATCTCCCTCATTGATAGCAAATGATATGACAATGCAACTCATTTTCGCAAAAGGAAATGGCTATGAATACCTGACGTAAGTAATAATGTTTTAGCTTTTGAAATATTACATAACTACTCCACCCAGCCCCCCTTCCCTCCCCCACCCCTCCCCAACCGCACACAAAAAGGAAATAGCGAGGCAAAGCTATCGTATAGAAAGTTATAAAAGGAAATAAAAATTATGGTAGAAAATGATTAATCTCGCGTTCCTCGCTTCTTTCATTTGCGATGTAAAAGATATATATGAAACGAAAGAAGAGAAGAGGAAATGGGGGAAAAGAAGAAAGAATGTAAAGAAAAAGAACATAGGAAAAGGAGGAGGAAGAAAAGTAGAGTAACAAAGAGAGAAAGAAACATATCACAGGAACGAAAATAAAAGCTAAATAACAAGAACCAAATAAACATGTGAAGAATTTTTTTTAATAATAAGGAAAAAGAAGCAGAGGAAATGATAATGATTGGAAAAAGAAAAAAAGAAGGTGAAGCAGAGGAAGAAGTAGAAGAAGCGGAAGAAACACAATAATGATAAGAAAGAGAAAGAAGAAGAAGAAAAAGGAGAACAAGAAGAAAGAACAAGGACAAGAAGAAGAAGAACTTCTCAACCTCCCCCCCCCCCTTAAACATGGACAACCCCCTCCCCCCTTCACCAAGGCTCTCTGCAACAGAAACCCAGGACAGGTAACGACCCAAAACAAACCGGATGTTAGATTGTTAGATTGTTAGACAGCTCTTTGTCCACTGTGACCTTAGCTTGTTCCTTGCCAGACAAATCACACTGTCTGGCTTCACTAAAGTCCTCCGTGTAACCAAGAGATTAGTCGGCTGCCGGTGCATAAAGACGAATTTCTCCTTGAAGTGTGAGTGGAAAAACCACTTGCTGAGACCAGCCTGTAACACGTTCTTGTCCCGAACGACACACAACTAAGCCGCATTAGTGCCGTCAAGGGATTCTCTGAGCCTTCTTTTTTTTTTCTTCTTCTTCCTACCTATTTTTATTCTCTATTTTTTCTTCTCCTTTTTTTTCTGGTGAGGCCAAAAGTTGACGCGGCCTAAGGATGATCCGAGACCAGTCAGACGAGGAACATATCCTGTTCTTGCAATATATTGATGAAGTTTCGAAACTCGAGCGCGATGAAGTGGTCTCTCTCGATACGCTCGCTTGATAGGACTTGATAAATTTCATTAAATGATATGTGAATTTATACATACGTCTCTTATACGGAAAATTAAACGAATGAAATCTATTTCGTTTCATGCATGAAAGGTTGGAGCTGTTATTCATGCCACAAAGGAAAAGATGTAAGATTTATCTATCACTTTAATGGGAGTGGTTTTATGCCTAGAATGACTCAGCAGATAACCAAGTATTAGCTCCTATCGGAAGGATAAGGAGAATATTCTATATTTATCTCATATATATCTAATACTTTTAATATATCATACATATATATATATATATACATACAAAGAAAGAGAGTGAGAGAGTGAAGAATACAAATGAAAATACAAATACACACACAGATGTAAAAATCGATAAAGGTCTAAAGACAGATACTAACAGATGGACAGAAATAGACAGGTGCTCATATGAAGAGAGAGAGAGAGAGACAGATGCAGACAAGATGAGAGAGGTGTGGAGAGGAGATAGGGTTCAACATACACAAATACCGCTACTGCGGTACTATATATAATATATATATATATATATATATATATAGCACATATATATGCATAACATACATAATATATATACCACACGACAGCTCGTCAGCACAAGCACACACATATACAGTAATTATATATATATATAGCAATATATCTGCACTCTTATATTTATATATTTATAATATATTTATATATGTCTTATATATATATATATATTCATATCAAATATATCGGCATATATATATATATTATATAATTTAATATATATATATATATATATATATATATATATATATATACTATATGTGTGTGTGTGTGTGTGTGTGGTAGGTATATTATGTATGCGTGTGTGTATAATTATATATATATATTATATATATTATAATATATTTCTATATAGTATACTATATATATATATATCTCTTATTATACATATATGAATGTATTATTCATTTCAAATATCTTTAATTTATTATTATGATATATATATATATATTTATATATACATAATGTATGTTATACATTATATATGTAAAAATATTTATCTATATGTATACCTTATATATATAATATATATATATATCTATATATCCTATTTACATACATAAATACAAACAACGCACACAACACAATCACACACCACACACACCACACACACACACACCACACACTTTTTTAAATATATATACATATAAATTACTATATATATCTATATATATTTTATATCTATTTAGATATATATACATATATATGAATCTATATCTATATATATATAAATATAATCTATATACTATATATACATATATATGTACATATACACTATATACGATATATATATACTATATTATATAATAATTAAATATATACTATATATATATACTATAATATAATATATATATGTGATGGTGTGTGTGTATATATGTATTATATTATACTATATCTATTATGTATATCTCATATGTATTTCACTATATTTATCTCTATATATATATTATATTTATATATCATATGAATATATTTATATACAATAAAATAGACATATATATATATGGTATATATATATATATATATATATATATATATATACTTACATATGTATACCACACAAACCCATATAAATATATATACTATAATATATCATTTTATCATATATATATATATCTTCTATTTATATATTATATATACCAAAACATATACATTACATTACACTGATATATATATATATATATATATATATATATATATATATATTTATGTTTATGTATACCTTATGTGTATATATATATATATATATGATATATATTGTATATATATATATATAATTTCTATATATATTGTATGTATACATATGTATATAAATATTAATATATATATATATATATACATATTACATCTATGTATATATATAAATATATATTTTATATATATCATATACATATATATCAGTATAATCTAAGTATATATAATATATATATTTATAAATAATTAATCATTAATATATAAAGTATATGTAGGGTATATATATACATATATATATATGTATACACACACATCAACGCCCCCCCCCCCAAAAAAAAAAAAAAAAAAAAAATAATAATAATAAAAAAAAAATAATAATATTAATGAAAAAAATGAATTTGAAAAAATAAAAAAAGAATTAAAACAATCCCACTTCCAGTAAATAGCAAAGCCCTTCATAAGTGAACTGGCGAGATGCAATCCCTCTCCCGCCATGACTCGCCGCGTACTGTGATTATCGTGGGTAAAAGTTCAACTCCTTTTGTCGTCCGTTGCTCATTTGACATCCATTGTATACATCAAAACCACACCCTTGGCTGGGGGCCACTTGCGTCTGACCCTTCGGCTTTCATGCGTGTTACAGTGCCGAGGACTATCCTCCTCTCTATCCTCTTCTTCTTACTCTTCCTTCTCCCGTCCTTTATCCTTCTTTCTTTTTAACTTTTCTTCTATTTGGACTTCTTGTATTTGCTTCAGCTTGTTCCTTTGTTAATTTTTCTTTAACTTCCTGACTTTTCAGTACTCCTTCTGTCTGTTGCTCCTTTTCTTTTTTCTCTTCCTCGTCCTCATCTTCGTCCGCATCCTTTCTCTTCTTCCTCGTTTTCTACCTCTTTCTCCTGCTCCTTCCTCTTTTATTCTGGCTCATGTATCTTATAAAATCGTTGTACGACTTTATCATTACAGTCTTCACACACACACACACACACACACACATACACACACACACGCACACACATGCACACACACACAAACAAACAAACACACACGCACACGCACATACAATATCCTCCCTCCCCCTCCCTCCCCTTCTCCTTTCCCACCATTACTCCAGTGTTAAAGAATCGAAGCGAAGTGATCACGTTTTAACACTCATCCCTACAATTCTGCCCCTTTGCCCGTCCACCCCTCTATCCTTACCTCTTGCCCCACCCACTCCATCTATTCCATTTCCATCCTTTCACCTTTCTATCTCTTTCCATCCATTTTCAATCCCTTTCTAGCTTTTTATATCCACCTTCAGCCTTTAACTTACTCTTCTCCCTCCGGTCTTGTTCAACATCCACCCCGCCAGCTCTTTATCACCACCCCTGCGCCCCTTCCACTCTGCCCCTCCATCCTCCACTCTTACCCTTCCACCACTACATTCCATCCACCTATATTCCCCCACCCTCCCACTCTATCCACCTCTATCTCTCCATCCCCTTTTCACTACTTCTCCCATTCCCTCCTCATTCCTAAAAGACCCCCTCCAGCTCTCCCCCTATATTCTTCCACCCCTACACATCCACCCTTCCACCCTTCCGCCCTTCCATCCGATGGGCCTCTACCTCTCCACCCATCCACCCCCTCCACCTTGACCCCTCCACCCTTCTCCCATCCACTCCCCTCCACCCTTCTCCCCTCCGCCCCCTCCACCTCTACCACAAACCCCTGTAACCCTTGTAACCCTTACTCCACCCACTCCATCTCGTCTTCGCTAACAACACGTTATGATTATTGAAATACTCACCCGCAGCTCCCCTGTACCGACCCTCGTAGGGAACGAATTTGAATACACTTAACCATAACGCAACTTTGCCAGAGGGAGACAAGGCTGCCTATGAGTGAGAGGCGCGGGGCGGAAGCGGGTGTGGTTGTCGGAGCACGGCTTAAAAACAAAAGTGGAGAAAGGGGAGGCGGGAATAAGAGAAGAGGTATACAATGTCTCTGTTACAAGGGTAGGTATCGTGCTCTGTGTAACTTCTATCTATGTACTGTTTAGTTCCTCTGGCCTTCACCCAATTATCTTGGACAACAACACACACACACACCATCAAACACACACATACACACCACACAACAACACAACCACAACATTACACACACACACACACACACACACACCACACACACATTTAACACACCACTCCACATATATATTTATATATATTATTATATAATATATATATATAACTATATCTATATACTATTTATTTATATATGGCCATATATGTGGTATATATATGTATATATATATTATTATATATATATATATATCATATATATATATATATATATATATAAGAAAGAGAGAGCGAGAAAGAGGAAGAGAGAGAGAGAGAGAGAGAGAGAGAGAGAGAGAGAGAGAGAGAGAGATACTAGTAGAATTTTGTTTTACATAAACAGAAAATCACATAGAACTCATAGGGAGAATAAGGGCAGAAAATGGGAAATCCAGCATTTTCACCCGACATCATATATACATATGTGTGTGTGTGTGTGTGTGTGTGTGTGTGTGTGTGTGTGTGTGTGTGTGTGTGTGTGTGTGTGTGTGTGTGTGTGTGTGTGTTGAGTGGTGAGTTGTTCGTGTGCTGTGTCTCTGTGTGGACGTTGTAGTGCGTGGTTTTTTGCGTGTGTGATGATTAGGATTTAGATTAGTGAATGAGTTTCGGAGATGGGAAAGGAAAGAGAAAGACAAGTGGAAGGAAGGAAGGGGAGAAAGATAAGAGGAAGGGAAAATGACAGAGAGCGGGAAAAAGGAAATGACAGAGAATATAGTAAAGTAAAAATTAAAAAGGGTGAACAAAGGTGATAGAAAGAAGAAAAGGGGGAATAAAAGAGATGTCTTTTCGAAGACAGATACACATAAAAAAAAAAATCTTCGTAAATAAATAAAAAAATATCAAATATCACTCCCAACACCCCCCCCCCCCTTCACTCCCTATCTCTCTCTCACACACACACGCACACACGCACGCACACACAGACACACACAGCCGGGGATTAGAGTCTCCATGTCGTGCTGATGACGCCTTGTTGTGACGTGTCAAGGAATTCAAAGGGAGAGAAGAAGAAGGTGTCATGGTATCTCTGACCTTATACTTAACACTTTGGAAATCGTAGGGTAAAAATGTAGGCTTGAAAGAGGGAGGTGAAAAGAGGTAGAAAAAAATGAAGAGGGTGAGAAGGAGAGAGAGAAATAGAAAATAAGGGGAGGAGAGAAAAGATAAAGGAATAGGGAAGAAAAGGTAATGGAAAGAAGAAGAGAAGAGGAGAGAAAGAAAAAAATAGAAAGAAGGTCATATATACTTTCATATATTTATGTGTGTGTGTTTGTATATATGCTTATATATATATATATTATATTTTATATATCTATATATATATATTATAATATATAAATATATATATATAATATATATATATATTTTCTTTTTTAATACATATATAGGCTGAGGCGGAGATCGGCAGTAAAGATGATTTTCAAAAAGATGAAAGAAAGAAGAAAATAGAATTCAAGAAAAACAATAAATGACTGAGAAGGGCTAAAAGAAAAACGAATCAAACTGAATACGTAAAATAACGAAAAGAAGAATAGGAAAAGAGAAAATATGTAAAACAATTAATAGCAAATGGACGTCGTAAGTGAACAGGCTCTCATGATTAATAACCTGTCTGTTTTTTTATCTATAAGTTTGCATGTTGCCTCACTACAAGTCATATTAATAGTATTAGCACTAGGAAAAATAACAGCAGTGTTGGTAGCAGCAGCAGCAATATTATGATCATTGTCGTAATGAAAATTTCCATAGCGATAAGAATAATGACAGTAACAAATTACAGTAGCAACGATCTCAATAACAAAATTAATGTAACACTAACGAAATTTATCCAAATAAAAAATGATAACAAGACAAACAAAAATGCAACAAAAATCACCCCTATCTCCACCACTCAAAAGAGATAAAAGAAAAAGAAAAAAAGAAAAAGAAAAATATATATGACCCCCCCCCCCGGGCAATATAAAGTGCAATAAATAACAGTGTTTCGAAAGCAATAAACTCTATCTTTGGAGATGATCAACCGATTCCTTCTGGGAGGATTAAATCTTTTATCGATATACCTGACAAGAATCCCTTCACGTGTGTGTGATATGTTGACAATATTTGCACTGCAATTTTCCGAGATTATGTGGCTTTGTTGCGTGTGTGTTGCCCCCACCCCCACCCAAAGGTTTATGGGGGAGCGAAGAAGCGTAGGGGGGGGGGTGGGAAGAGGAAGGAAAAAGAGCGAAGAAAGGGAAAAGAAGCAAGGAAGAAGGGGGGAAGAAGTGGCTGATATTTGAACTTTTCCGTATATCTATTTTTTTCATATTAGTGTCGTTGCTATATGCATCGGCATTATGATCATAATCATGGTCGTTAGGTTGCATTAGTAGAAATATTACTGTTGTT
>NW_028234410.1:25936627-25939127 GCF_977035675.1 Penaeus japonicus
TCCATTAATTATTATTAACGTCATTGTAATGTTTTATCACACGTAGTCTTGCATCCTTATTCAACAGACGCAGGGAGAAACCTTCAGAGATAAACAAAAAGAATATAAAACATTGTAAGTCACGGTTTATGTTTTCTCTTTGTCTCTTTCTGTATTTTTTTCCCTCTCTTTTTTCATATTTTCCCTCGTTGTCTTTTATTCTCTCTTTCTCTCTCTCTCTCTCACTCACTCACTCACTCTCTCTCTCTCTCTCTCTCTCTCTCTCTCTCTCTCTCTCTCTCTCTCTCTCTCTCTCTCTCTCTCTCTCTCTCTCTCTCTCTCTCTCCATCTCTCTCTATCTATCTATCTATCTTTCTCTCTCATTCTCTTTCTCATGGTATTTCATTTTCACTCTTCCTCAATATGTTTTTCTCTTTTACTCTTTTCCTCTTTATTTCTTTCATTATTTCTCCATTTTAACGAAACAGTTGAAAAAGGACACCGAGAGAAGCTAATCAAATTAAATTAGATACTATGACCTACCATCTCTCTCTCTCTCCTTCCACTTGCAAACGAAACACCCTAGAAAAAAAAAAAAAAAAAACAGACGACAAAAGGGGGATGAATCACCTCCCTCCCTCCCTCCCTCCCTTCCCACCCACCCTCTTACCCTCTCCCCCATTTCTTCCCCCCCTCCTTCCCACTAACCCGTCTAACCCCCCCACCCCCCACCCCACCCCCACCCCACCCCGTCCCGCCGAGACCGCTCGTGAAAGATTACATCAAAGACTTCCATTTTCGGTCAAACTTCTGCCACCTTAAGCGACCTGGAGTTGCCTTATAAGACGACCATACTCGCTCTCGATACAATTCGCTTCTAATGAGAGACCCTTGATGGCCAATAGCAACAATGAAGACAAAATGACATTAATGATGAGGAGGGTAGATTTGAATGCCCGTAGCCTAGGCTCTCTGTAAGTTTGTGTGGTGTGTGGTTGTGTGTGTGGTTGTGTGTGTGTGGGGGGGTGGGGGGGTTGTGTGTGTGTGTGTGTTTGTGTGTGTGTGTGTGTTTGTGTGTGTGTGTGTGTACGTGTGTGTGTGTGTGTGTGTGTTATGTGGATTTCTAAAATGCGTATGTTTAGGTGTGTGCTTATGGGATGTATGCAAGGGCAATTCTGTGTACGTTTATGAGGTGTGCTTATGTACAACTATGCTCGTTTGCTTACGAGTGCTATTGTATATGTGTGTTTATGTTTGAGGTTTTAAGTGGGGGGAAGCGAGCGGAGTGAATTTTAGGATCTAGTTTTTCAGGCATTGATATATCAAAAAGAAATAAACTAATTGCAAATAAGACACACAGAGGTTGATATTCATTAGGATAACATCAGTTCGTACAAAGGAAAATAATGTTCATATGAAAGTAATTTTATTTTCCAGATATGTATTTCTACTAAAATCCCAATCTTTGCGACCAATCATGGTTAGTCAGAAAAAAATAGCAAAGAGGTTTAATGTTTAATGTCTATATGATATTCATATTTTTTTCATATATTTTTTTCAAAAATCTATACGAAGTGTGCTACGAGTGATGCCCTTATCGTTTTGCTCTCTCTCTCTCTCATTCTCTCTCTTTGTCTCTCTCTCTTTCTTTCTCTCTTTATTTCTTCAAGTCTATCTATTAACCTATCTATCTATCCTATCTACCCATCT
Organism: Penaeus japonicus; assembly: GCF_977035675.1. NCBI lineage: Eukaryota > Metazoa > Arthropoda > Malacostraca > Decapoda > Penaeidae > Penaeus > Penaeus japonicus. Next base: position 25,938,317 of record NW_028234410.1, read on the forward strand.
CCCTCTCTCTCTCTCTCCCTCCACCCATCCTTCCCGCCTTCGCCCTTTTCTCTCCCTCCCTCCTTTCCTCCCTCCCTCCCTCCCTCCCCACCCCTCCCTCTCTCCATAATCCGGAGAGATAAAGCCTGGCATCATCGTGAGATAGCGAGATGAATGATGCAGCATCTGACAAAGACGGAATGACGTGCTTGTAATCCATCAACTTTTCGGCCTTTGCTTTTGATGTTAATTATAGTGGCTTCACGTGGCGCGACCGACGCATGCCCTCCGCCCAACAGCATCACTTCGGCGTAAGTGTTTGGGACATGTTGCAGTCTGCGCATTATCAACTGCTGCCTTCAAGGACTCTAACTCTTTCTTTCGTTATCTTTTAAGGATCACTCCCACTCTCTCTTTTTGTTGCTCATATATAATTTATTTCTGATATATTTTTACTCCTAATCTTTTTCCCTTTTTTTAATCTTTCCATTACGCATCCTTCTCTGCCTATATTTTCTCATCTCATTCTCTTTCGGTCTTTATATTTCTCTGTTTCTCTCTACCTATCACCCCTTCTCTCTCTAACTCCGTCTTTCGCTGCCGAAGTCCCCCTTACTGTCTCCATTTGCTTTTACTCTTATTGGACATTGCATAATGACTCTTCATCTACAGTATGTTATATATTATGTAATAAGATAGATGAATAAACGTGTGCAGTACATAGATGTATATTCCTTTGACTTGCATGTGCTTTTATAAATGGAGGTTATTTTGTTTTTGTTTTTTATCTACTGCGAAAGTTTTATTAATGCATATGAATACAGTATATCTA
>NW_028234410.1:25944127-25946627 GCF_977035675.1 Penaeus japonicus
TCTCTCTCTCTCTCTCTCTCTCTCTCTCTCTCTCTCTCTCTCTCTCTCTCTCTCTCTCTCTCTCTCTCTCTCTCTCTCTCTCTCCTTTTTCTCTCTCTTTCTTTCATTTTATCTATTCTTCTTCAATCTACTTATCCCTCTGTCTTCCTCTCTCTCTCTCTCTCTCTCTCTTTCTTCACCACCCCTTCTCTCTCTCTCTCTCTCTCTCTCTCTCTCTCTCTCTCTCTCTCTCTCTCTCTCTCTCTCTCTCTCTCTCTCTCTCTCTCTCTCTCTTTCTCTCTCTCTCTCTCTCTCTCTCTCTCTCTCTAAAGGAAAAAAATATATATATTCTACAAAGTTATTGGATAAGTGGAGTTAAAGACAATGTACCATCAATATGAAATAAAAACATAGAAAATAAATCTTGTACCATCAGTCAGTATCACAATTGGATGACCATCATGTTGCTTTTCATGCAACGTCTAAGGCTGCATTATTGTATTCACTGATATTCACTGATTTTTTCGTATCATAAGATTTAGTGCGTAGAATATTCTTCGAAACTCGGAGAATTTGTATATATTTCCCCCCGATCTTTCTTCCTCAAGAAAACATAAATCAAATTTTAAATCTTGAGACACTTTATCTCGGCATTGGCTGCAGCTTCCTTTGCTACTTCGATAAGGAGACAGGAAAAAGAAAATATATTAACCAAAAGAATAGAAAATGAAAAATGATTCCCACCGCCCTCTCCCCGTTTTCTATAAAGAACATCGCTAACTGGGTGTTTACAATCTACCACCGCAGTGTTGCAACTCACTTTTATCATGTCAGCTACGTTCGCGCGGTGTTTTAAACCCGTGTTCCAGGGCGTGCAACATTGCAAGGGCGGCATTTCGTTCGCAACATCCGTCCCGCCCTCGTGTAATATACTTTTTTTTTTTCTTAAGTGGGTGGAGATCAAGATGGGCGAATAAGCGCTTCGGATATGCATACGAAAGTTTAATTTATTGTTTTGCAAGACGTACTGTGTTATCAGCATTTTCCTAACACTTGAGACGACTATAAAATAAAAGCCTTCTCAGAGGATGGGAGTTTGCCTTAGCAGAGTTTAAACGACCTACAGGGTCGCTTAAGAATATGGTGCTATTGTTTCTAAAAGGTCGCCATCTTAGGTTATGACTCCACCTCCTTCTCTTCTCTTCCCCTTATCTCCCTTTTAGTTCCATTACTCATCTCTTACTGCTATTCATATTACTATTGCTATTACTAGTGCCACTGTACTGCAAATAAAACTACCTCCTGAAATGTGTTTCTTCCTTTGACCTTCTTCCTGCAACTTCTTTCTTCTGCAACTATTATTGCAACTTGTGCCATTGGTTTGCCACTATTAATTCACCAACTACTTGAACTCTTCCTGTGGCTACTGTGATTTCATCTCTCTCCCACAGCCATTATTGCTAATAGTAACCTTGTTTTGTAATTAATAGTACACCTGCCTCTGTGATTTCCTACATGTCTCTCTTACTCTTTCTACTGTGTCTATCCTGACTCCGCTTCATTCTCCATCTCCCTTTGCTCCCTTCCCTTCTTCAACTTCTTTTCCTTTTTCTTTTTCTTATTCCTATTCTTCTTCACCCTCTTCTCCTTCTTCTTCTACCATCTCCTTCTCCCCCTCCTTCTCCTCTACATTTTTTTCCTATTCTTTCTCCTCTTAATCCTCTCTAATCACCTTCTTATTATTACTATTCTTTTTCTTCTTCCTCCTCATCTTCCTTTTCCTCATCCTCCTTATCCTCCTTCTCACCTCCCGTATCATTCTTATTACCCATCTTCGAATTTTCTTCTTCTTTCTCTTGCTATTTTTCTTTTCTTTTTCTTCTTCGTCTTCTTTCTCTTATCCCTGTTCCTCCTCCTCCTCCTCCTCCTCCTCCTCCTCCTCTTCCTTCTCCCTACCGGCTCTTTGAAGATCTCGGGGCGGGGATCTTACATTGCGATCTTGATTACTAAGATTGATATATCGTTAGTAATGCCTATGATTATATTTCGTCTATACAATATATTCAGGGATTTTTGCGTTTATATGATCGTCGAATAGTGTATGTGCCTGTTCGTCTGTGTCTGTCTGCTTGACTGCGAGTGTATGTATAGAGTGTCTAGGATTGGGATTAGGGTGGGAATGGGTGTCTGGGATTGGGATTAGGGTGGGAGGGGTGTTTAAGGGGGGTGGGGGGGTGGGGTGGGAGGGGGTGTTTGGGATTGGGATTAGGGTGGGAGGGGTGTCTAAGGGGGTGGGATTGTGGGGTGGGAGGGGGTGTCTGAGATTGGGATTAGGATGGAAGGGGTGTTTAAGGGGTGGGGTGGAGAGGAGGGGGTGTAGAGGTATGGGTGTAGATAGGGATATGATAAGGGTAGGGGGTGGTATAGATAGCTGTGGATTGGATAGGATTGGGAAGGTCAGGGGCAAGGGTAAAAGAAGGGGATTGTGATTGGAAAGATTAGGGGAGAGAGTACAAGTAAT
>NW_028234410.1:25971627-25981627 GCF_977035675.1 Penaeus japonicus
CTGTGAAGCTAAGCATATGTCTCGTTCTTTCTCTCTCGTCGGCTTCGGTCTCTCTCTGTCTTATTCTCTCTCTCTCTGTCTCTCTCTGTCTTTTTTTTCTCATTCTGTCTGTCTATATCTCTCTCTTTCTCTCTCTGTCTTATTCTCTCTCTCTCTGTCTCTCTCTGTCTTTTTTTTCTCATTCTGTCTGTCTGTATCTCTCTCTTTCTCTCTCTCTCTCTCTCTCTCTCTCTCTCTCTCTCTCTCTCTCTCTCTCTCTCTCTCTCTCTCTCCTTCTCTCTCTCTCTCTCTCTCTCTCTCCTCTCTCTCTCTCTCTTCTCCTCTCTCTCTCTCTCCTCTCTCTCTCTCTCTCTCTTCTCTCTCTCTCTCTCTCTCTCTCTCTCTCTCTCTCTCTCTCTCTCTCTCTCTCTCTCTCTCTCTCTTCTCTCTCCTCTCTCTCTCTCTCTCTCTTTCTCTCTCTCTCTCTCTCTCTCTCTCTCTCTCTCTCTCTCTCTCTCTCTCTCTCTCTCTCTCTCTCTCTCTCTCTCTCAACTTCCCCCATCACCTCTCTCCTTCCTTTACCATCCCCCAAATCCTTTCTCTTCTTTTCTTAATCCGCCCCTTCTTTCTATATATATACCCCCCCCCCACCCAAAAAAAAAGAAAAAAAAAAAGAAACAACAACAACAAAAACCAGACTGCTTATTCTCGCAGCATCTCAAGATCAGGAACATCCGACGCCGAACAAGAGCATCTCAAGAACGTCTTCCCCTTCTACTTGATAATGGCTTTAAGGAGATGTGTAAGGTGTAAAGGTCATTTTTTTGCAAAGACAATAAAAGAAAAGTATCAGTGTCCTTTCTGCGTGTCCGTTTGTGCGTTTGTGATGGGTGGAGATGGTGACGGTGATGGTGGTGGTGATGGGGAGGGGGAGGGGGGAGGGGAGTAGGGATGGGGGTCTTGAGCTTTGCTTGTAGGTATTTTGATGTTTAACAGGATGATAAAAAAAAAAAAAAAAAGATGGAGAGAATGAATGTAAATAGAGGAAGAGATGCAGAAAATTACTCCGATGGAAGATTGTCTCATCTTTACTAAATTAGGCGTTCATTAACATTACCATCATGCCTTGGTCATATTGCGATCGTTTCTTTACTTGGTCTGGCCATTATGTCTCTAGGTGTGACGTCATCCATTTGTATACTGCGTTGACATCACTGTGAATTTATGTCCATCTTTAGCATGGCTAGTATGTGAGTATCATGAATTAAGTATAAGATTTTTTTCTGTTTGAATATATGTCTTCTTTTTGCTTGTTTGTTTCTGTTTTGGTGACTGTCTTTCTCTTGGTCCGTTTGTTTGTCTACCTGTTTCTCTCTCTCTTTCACTCTCTCTCTATCTATCTATCTATCTATCTTCTCTCTCTTTCTCTCTCTCTCTCTCTCTCTCTCTCTCTCTCTCTCTCTCTCTCTTTCTCTCTCTCTCTCTCTCTCTCTCTTCTCTCTCTCTCTCTCTCTCTCTCTAATTTATATATATATATATATATATATATATATATATATATTATATATATATATATATATAATATATACATATATATATGTATATGTATACATACATACACACACACACACACACACACAAGCACACACAAACACACACCCACACACAAACACAGACAAAAACACACACACACATATATATATATATATATATATATATATATATATATATTATATATATATGTATATATATTTATATATCACTCACTCTCTTGCATCTCCTTCCTTCCTCCTCTCTTCCTCTCCATCTTCGCAAAGAAGAAGCAAGCACAGCACGTACCAAACACGAACATTCTGTTATCCTTCCGTCATCACTGCGCAAACGCACACAATCAGACAACGCACAGAGCCTTATAAGAACAAAATGCAATCGCCTCACAATTCGGTTTCTCGGTGACCTTCGGCGAGACCAGCTGGCAGGTGGTGTATTTTTGGGTGTTTATCTGTTGTTTTGTGTTGTTTGTGGACTTACTTTTCTGCTGAAAAGTAGTGAGGCTTTGCGTCTTAAGTTTTGATATCTGTATCTTTGTCTCTATGCGTAGATATCAGAATGAGAAGAAGAAGGAGGAAAAAAAGAAAAGGAAAGAGAAGGAACTCCACACGGAAACATAAAGATGCATACACAGACACACGTGTTCACATCCATACCAGCCAACACGCACACATACACGCAACCACCCACAAGCCCCCTTCTCCCTACAGATACACGCACACATGCCTACATACATCCATGGACGTATCTAAATCACCATCTCGCCAACATGACATAAAAGCCTGGTGGAACTACTAACATCAGACGTAAATCTTCCCCGAATCGAAATGCCTCTATCGACTTTTACTACAGCTATGAACGCATCTCTCTTCGCTGTAGACATTACTATTTTTTCGAGAAGAGATGGGAGGGAGGGAGGGACGGAGGGCGAGGGAAAGGGAGGGGAGGGATGGGAAGGGGAGGGAAGGGGTGAGAGGGTGGGAAGGCGAGAGGAAGAGCATGAGAGACGTGGAGAGGAAGAGAAAGAAGCAGATAGAGAGAGATAGAGATAGATAGATAGAGTGAGAGAGAGGGGGGGGGGGGGGGTTTATGAAATAGGATTTTTTTTAAAGAATGCACATATACACATGTGTATATATGCTTGTACATATGTGTGTACGTATGTATAAATGTTCGTATGTATGTATCTGTGTATCTATGTATAAATGTATGCATGATCTCACCATTTCATCTCTCCTGAAGACATTAAGAAGAGGATATCCCCATAGTTACTACTATAATCTTCTTTTAAAAACAGTTGGCAATCGTAAAGCCATCCCTGCCAATTGCAAATGCATTGAAAGCTTTTACTCAACAGCAGATAGGAAAATAAGAAAAAAAGAAGAATGATAAAATACTTCTACCACTTTAGTCATATTTGTTATAGATTGATAAAAATAACTACTAACAAAATAAGTACGACAACAGATCGGAAAGCATTGATCTACAACTAAAACGTTTGTCTTTTGGTAACATATATTTCTGCTTTAATTAATAAATAACGCTCATTTTTTGGCGACGTAATTAATACGCCTCATGATTTACCAAAATCATCAACATTCATTAACATAATATTCTAAAATTTCTAGAGGAATTGATCTTGATGATTCTGATAATAAAGAGTATAAGTAGTAAAGACAGACGCTAATAAACAACACAGTCATCACACAATCACCACAACAGTCACACTATCACCACTATCTCACTACCCAGCGACCCCTTTTGACCTCACCATCACTTGTTCTGCAACAGGGCAAAAGGTTGCAGGAGAACTCCCCTTTTCGAAATGCAGGAAGATAGACAGGTTTCATTTCATTTCGTTCAGTCTCATTTTGTATCGATCGAGGCGATGGTATCCTTGAATCTTGACCGATCGATTCGTATTTCATGCTAGATGCCAAGTGTCAATGAGTGATCAAGGATTTTGATCTCTCTAACTCTCTCTCTCTCTCTCTCTCTCTCTCTCTCTCTCTCTCTCTCTCTCTCTCTCTCTCTCTCTCTCTCTCTCTCTCTCTCTCTCTTTCTCTCTCTCTCTTTCTCTCTCTCTCTTGCTCTCTCTCTATTTCTCTCTCTTCCTCTCTCTCTCTCTCTGTTTCTGTCTGCCTTGTCGGCCTCTCCCTCTTTCGCTGTCTCTATTTTCTCTCTCTCTCTCTCTCTCTCTCTCTCTCTCTCTCTCTCTCTCTCTCTCTCTCTCTCTCTCTCTCTCTCTCTCTCTCTCTCTCTCTCTCGTTCCCTCTCTCTCTCTTCCTCAATATCAATGCTATTCGCTGTCCGAAGCATGAGTAACGGCCATTTTTTATATTCTATTTGTATCCTTTTTTCTTGATGGGCGTGAGTTTGATTTCGAGATGGTTCGAAGTCTCCGCCTCTATCTAATGAACCTGAGTAATTCAAGAGGAATTCAATTCGTTTTGTGAAGTATTTTTGCTTCATTATTCTTTTGTAAGTTTAGTGTATATAGGTTCGAGATTATACTCATGAATCGGTAGGAGAATGTATTTTTTTCATCTATTTTTTATCTTCTTTCTTTTAAAATGTGGGAATCAATATTTCTTTCTTTATTTTGTCTTTCTTCTTTCGCTACCCCGCCCTCCCCTCCACCCCTCCTTCATTAACTAGTGTTTAACCTCCCCTTCTTGCTTGCCTCCGCCTTTCCTCCACACTTCTCCCCTTTCCCCCTTTTACCTCCCCCCACCATCCCCTAACCCCTCCTACTGAGCCCCTTCCCCCCTTCCACCCCCCACCCCTCTCCCATCCTATCCTCCTTCCAACACTTCTTGTCCTGGGGGGAGTCAAGTGTTTTACTGGCGATGAAGATGTACCGTACTTGGCCATCCGTAGTCAGCGATTAGACAAGTCAACAAGAGAGAAGGCTTTGCAATATCGGGGCTTCCACTCCTGAAGCCTTTGCCAATAAAGGCTTATGTAAAATAGGAGGAAATGATGCGTATATTGAACAGGAAGCCGACATGCAATTGCTTGCATTTACACTGGATTCAATTGTTTGCTGAGAGGAAGCATGTTGAGGCGAGGTCAAAGGTCACTCGGGAGTAGGAAGGGAGAAGGGGGAAGAGGGGAGGGCGGCCTTAGAGGTCAGACAGTAGAAAGGGACGAAAAAAAAATGGAAGGAAAGGGAACAGAGAAGAGAAGAAGAATCACAGGAGAATGGTAAAACATCAAAAGGATGACGTATTGTAATGAAAAAGAAAGAAAAAAAGAAAGAAAGAAAGAAAGAAAAAACAAAATAATGAGGATAACACAAAAGAGAAGGTGTCATAAAAATAAGCATAAGGCATGACGAGGAGTAAAGGACAATAGCCTTTGGTAATATGATGTCATAAAGTAGCCATGATGGAGCGATATTTTAAAGTGTTTATTGTTGTGGATAAAAATGTCTTGATGAAAGTGACAGGTTTCAGAAATGATCCACACCCTTTTATTCTCCCTGGATCTGTATGATCATTTTTCTATCTATCTACATCTTTATCTTTGTAGCCATTCATATTATTTCTATCGATCCTTTTCTATCTATCTATACGTTTGTCTGTTTATTTGCCATATATTTGGCAATATCTCTGTTGCATACATACATGCATATGCCGTTTCCTTTGCGAATATCTGGTTAACTAATTGTCTGTCTTATTATCTGCCTAAATCTTTACTTAATTGTCCTTCTTGCTTAAATTCACATCAGACCATTAACTTCCTGTTTTGTCACTTGCTTTTGCAATGGATGTCGCCATTAACTAACACTATTCATAAATTCATAGATATGATAAGTGGTTTGCTAACTTTCTATATGCAGTTTTATCTCTTAAAAAAAAAAAAAAAAATAATAATAATAAAAAAAAAAAAAAAAAAAATCTTAACCTACATTTCTTGCATTTTGTCTTTCCTCCTTTCCTACCTGTTTTTCTTACTCTCTCTTCTTTCCTATACCTTTTTTTTTTATCCTTTTCCCTTTCTTTCGCTTTCTCTCCCTCTCCTTTCCTCCTGCTTCTTCTCTTAATTACTTTTTTTTTCTTTATTTCTTTCTTATCCTATTGACTTTTTTAAAATCTACTATACTTCTTATTTCATCTTTTATTTTATTTTACCTCCTCCTCTTCCGTCGTCCTTTCTTACTTCTTTACGCTCCTTACCAGACCTCAGCTCCCTCCCTCCTTCACTCTTCTTTCTTTTATTTCCCTCTTCCTTTCTTCCATCCCTGTCCTTCGCCCTATTACCCTTCCCTACAATTGCTCCTCTCCTTTCCATCTCCTCCTTTCTCCACCTTCCCCCTTCCTTGCCTCACTCTCCTCTTCCCCAACCCTTCTCCTTCTCTTCCTTTTCTCGTATCACTTCCGTACTCCTAATTCCCACCTCCCTCTCGCTTTTCCCCTCCTCCCTCTCGCTTTTCCCCTCCTCCCTCTCGCTTTTCCCCTCCTCCCTCACCTTTACTTCTCCGCCTCTCTCCCCCTTCACTTCTCATCAGTCTTCCTCGACATGGAAGTAATCCTCGCTCATCCTCCTTACCTAATCCACTTCCTCCTCCTCCCCTTTACTCTCTTTCCTCCACCCCTTATTCAACCCCCCTAACCTCCTCCTGCCCCCTCACCCTCTCGTCCTACCACCTCTCCTGCCTTCCTCCCTGCTTCCCCCTCCTCCCTACCTCCACCCTAACCTCCGTCTCCCCTTCCTCCACCCCTTGTTCCTCCATCCTCACCTCCTCCTCCCTCCGCCTCCTCCTCCTCCCTCCCTTCTCCCCACTCCTCCCTATCTCTACCTCCCACTCCTCCCTCCCTCCGCCCCCCTTCTCCCTGCCTCCACCTCCCCCTTCCCTCTCCTTCCCTTCTTCCCCTTCCTCCCTGCCTCCACCTCTCTCCCTCCCTCCTTCACCCTCCTTCCTTCCTCCAACTCCCACTCCTCCCTGCCTCCGCCCCCTTCCCTCCCCCTCCTCCCTTCCCCCAACTCCCCCTTCTCTCTCCCTCCCCCCATCCCCTCCTCTTCCCCTCCCCTCCCCTTCTTATCAGTCTCCCTCGGCATGGAAGTAAATCCCTCAGAGATTTGCCCATAGCCAGGTTTTATGTCGCCCTTACAACGATAGACAGACGGGTAACCTTATAGCAGTTGCCATAGAAGGTGCGAGGTCTTTGTTTTAAATGAGATTGATTTTTTTTTTCTTTTTTTTCTTTCTTTTTTAGGGGGAGGGTAAGGGGAAGGGGGAGCGGGTAGGAGGAAGAGGGGGAAAGAAGGGAAGAGGGAGGGGAGGGGAGGATATGTCTTGTGCGCAGTCCCTGGATGAGAATGAATTTACGCTCTGGATAATTTACATGAGAATGGGGGTATTTTTTTAAGGTTAATATGAAGGTTTGTATTTGCATAATTTACTCTTTGTCTATCTGTCTTTCATTTTTTCCCTCTTTCCTATCTTGTTCTCCTCTCTCTCTCTCTCTCTCTCTCTCTCTCTCTCTCTCTCTCTCTCTCTCTCTCTCTCTCTCTCTCTCTCTCTCTCTCTCTCTCTCTCTCTTTCTCTCTCTCTCTCTCTCTCCCTTTCGCTCTATCTCGCTCTCTCTTTCTTTTTTATTAATCGTGTCGTGGGAGGGAAATTACTAGTATGAAGATGCCGACACACACACACGCACAAACACACACACACACACACACACACACACACACACACACACACACACACACACACACACACACACACACACACACACACACACAGAAAGGATCTTTTATCTTAGGTCTCATTTTCTATCCTATTTTCCTCTCATTCTTTCTATACTTGCCTTTTGTATTACTCATTACCCTTTCTTTATTTTAGCAACTGGCGAGAGAGTGATTTCACATAATATGGTTATCTCTTCATTTCTGACTACATTGTGTAATACAAATATCTAAGAACACAAGAGAGAAAGAGAGAGAGAGAGAGAGAGAGAGAGAGAGAGAGAGAGAGAGAGAGAGAGAGAGAGAGAGAGAGAGAGAGAGAGAGAGAGAGAGAGAGAGAGAGAGAGAGAGAGAGAGAGAGAGAGAGAGAGAGAGAGAGAGAGAGAGAGAGAGGCCGACGAGAGAGACAAAGAGAGTTTCTATTTTAAATAAGAGAGAAACCACATAGCTTACGTCATTCATTTTTTCCAATCCTTTATCTATCTATCTATTTGTATATATTTTCTTAAAATAACAAAATCATCATCATCAGCAGCAGCATCGTCATCATTATAATGATAATGATAGTAATAAAAATAGTGATATAAATGATGATAAAATAAGAGTAGTAATAATAATGATAATGATGATAACAATAGCCATGATGATGATAATATAACAAATAGCAATAGCAACAATAAGAAGATGATAGCTATGATGATAATTATCATAATGATAATAAATAATACCGATGTTGGTAATAGCAATTTTATTAACCATTTTTCGCTCTTTGTTTTCCTATTCTTATTATCATTATCTTCATCATGATTATTGTGTTATTGGTAATTATCATTATAATCAGTTTTGTTGTCATTATCAGCATTGTTATCATAATTTCAGTGTTATTTTTTACTATTACCTCTATCATCATATCTAATACTATAATCATCGTTATTATTGTCATTATCAATCCAGTTATTATAATAATTTCCAATTACATTCATCATTATTATCATAATTTCCATTACCATTCATTTCATCATCATCATTATTCTTATAATTTTCCCTCATTATCATTATCATCAATTTCGTTGTCAGCAACATTATTATCATTACTATTATTGTTTTTCATTATATATCAATATCATTGTTCTTACTTAATCATCATTATGTTATGATTATCATTATGAATACTATTATCATTATTATCATTGTTATTGTCACTATCATCATTGGTATCATTAGTGTTATTATTATAATTATCATCATCACCGTCAATAATGTCATTATTAATATTATCAATATCAATATTATCATTGACTTCATCATTATTATTACCATCCCCATTATCATTTATATATATTTTGTTAATTTAACTACTCTTATCATTTTCATTATCCTTATTATTATCATCAATAACATTATCATCATCACTATCATTATTATCATCATCATCATCATTATTATCGATGCTGCTCTTTTCATTATCATCATTGTCATAATTACCAGTATCATACTATCATACCATCATAATGATCATTATTGTTATAATCAATGTTATTTTTCTTATTATCCTTGTTATGATTATCATCAATATAATTGATAATTGCCGTTATAATTATTGTTTTTGTTAGCATCATTTTTTTCTAATTTTAGAAGAGCATATACTACTCTCTAGATAGGCTACAGAACCACCACACTAACTTACTTCCGGCTGTTATTATAGTGTGTGGTCTACCGCGGTATCAAATACTATAGCGTGCGGTCTACCTCATTTACTACAATAGTATGCGGTCTACCAGGGTTATCTAACAATTTAGGTTAGGTTAGGTTAGGTTAGGTAAGGTTAATTCAGGTAAGGTTAATTCAGGTCAGCTTAGCTTAAATTAGCTTAGCTTAGCCTAGCTTAGCTTAAGTAGTTAGATTAGGTAAAGGGTAGATTACGTTAGGAGAAGGTTAGGATAGGTTAGGTTAGGATAAGGTTAGGATAGGTTAGGTTAGGATAGGTTAGGTTAGGAGAAGGTTAGGATAGGTTAGGTTAGGAGAAGGTTAGGATAGGTTAGGTTAGGAGAAGGTTAGGATAGGTTAGGTTAGGAGAAGGTTAGGAAGGTTAGGTAGGTTGAGGTGAGTGGTAGACCGCAGGTGACGACAATGTCCCTGCGTATTGACTGTGTGTGATAAGAAACGATTCTTTTAACGTATGGAGGAATGTCTATCCATTTACCAGGTCATTTACTTAGGTTCAGACCCTGGATGGCTATTATCACTTTCTTTGGGTCTGTGTGTGTTGTTTGGTGTGGTTTGGCCTAATTAAGAGGGGGTTGATTTTCTTTTATTTTCTCTCCCCCCCCCCCTCCCTCTCCCTCTCTCTCTCTCTCTCTCTCTCTCTCTCTCTCTCTCTCTCTCTCTCTCTCTCTCTCTCTCTCTCTCTCTCTTTCTCTCTCTCTCTCTCTCTTTTATTCTCGCTCTCTATCTATCTATCCATCTTTCTATCGATCTTTCCCTTCATATCTGTCTATCTACGTTTCACATAAACACACACACAAATTAAACAACAAAGAAACACAAGGACACGCCCCTCCCCTCTCCTCTCTTGCCACTCTCTCCATCCACACCAATCCCCTCTCACTCCCCCTCCCTCTCACCCCTTCCCCCTTCCCCCTTCCCCCTCATTGCCACTGTCTCCACCCACAGCCGTCCCCTCTCACCTCCCTCCCTCTCACCCCTTCCCCCTCCCCCCTACTGCCACTGTCTCCACCCACACCCATCCCTCTCACCCCTTCCCCCACCCCCCTTCCTG
>NW_028234410.1:25999127-26001627 GCF_977035675.1 Penaeus japonicus
CTTGATGTTTTTAGTCATCTTCTTTGTCTATTTTTGCTAGTGTTTCCTGTTGTTTGCATCCTCCTCCACCAGCCGCGCCTTGCTGTTGATAGTTAATTCATTTTTATTGTTTTTTGGTTTTCTTGTCATTCTTCCTTTTCCTGTTTCTCATTTTGGATTTTTTTTTTCAAATTCCTTTTATTTTGATTTTGTTTTCTGCTCTTTGTTTAATCAGTTTGTCTATATTTCTTCAATATTCCCTTGTTATTGACACATTTTGATTAACTACTCCCTTTTTTGTTATCAACTTCACTCTTTCCTAAAACTAATCCTATCCTAAAACTTCTCATTTTTTCACTGATGTTTGTTTCCCTTTCTTTCTTTATGCTTACTTTAACTTCTCCTCAATTTCTCTCCTTTCGTTCTCACTTGTACTCTCCACATTTTCTATTCTTCCTTCTCTCTCCCAATAATATCTACAGCAGTAAAACTTCTGCAACTTCTCCTTTTTCTTTATTTCCTTATCCCCCCTTCTTCACCTGTACCTTTCTTCAAATTCTTCTTCTTCTCCATTTACACCTGCAATTTCTCCTACTTCTTCTTCATTTATACTTTCTCTGATTCCCCTCCCTCCTCTTCTCTCCTTCTTCTCCTTTATTGGTATTTTTCCCTATTCCTCATCTTCCTCCTCTCTCTCTCTCCTTTATCTGTATTGTCCTCAATACCTCGTCTGTCTCCTCTCTCCTTCTTCCCCATTTGTATTTTCCCCGATTCATTTTCCTCCTCTTCTCTCCTTCTCCACTTGTATTTTCCCCGATTCATTTTCCTCCTCTTCCCTCCTTCTCCACTTGTATTTCCCCCGATTCCCTTTCCTCCTCTTCCTCTCTCTGTCTTCTTCTTCTTCATACTACTAATCTCCTTCTAAGACTTCGCTTCACTCCTCTCGTCCTTCCGCTGTACTCTTGCCTGACTTGGAGCCGAGCCATTAATGACTGGCTTGTTATAATGCTTTGTTTTGTTTTTGTTTGCGTGCTCTTGTTCCTTGTCTGGCATTGTTTGTTTGTTTGTGGTTTTCTTTGTGGTTTGATTAGCTTTTTTGTTCTGTTCTTTGTTGTTGCGTGTGTGTGTTTTTCTTTATTTCGTTCATAGGAAAGTTTATCTTGTTGCAAGACTGACTATCTCTCTCTCTGTCTCTCTCTTTCTCTCAAACATACACACTGTCTGCTCGATTATAACCTCCCCCTCTCTCGCTCTCTCTCTTTCTCTCTCTCTTTCTCTATCTATTTATCTAACTATCTCTTACTCTCATTGATACACATAGTCTGTTCGATTATCTCTCTCTCTCTCTCTCTCTCTCTCTCGCTCTCTCTCTCTCTCTCTCTCTCTCTCTCTCTCTCTCTCTCTCTCTCTCTCTCTCTCTCTCCTTCTCTCTTTGTAATGGCAGTAGGACGCCAGATGCGGCATGAAGAAATGATATTAAAGTAATCTTCAAATTTAAGTGTCAGGAATTTATGTGTTGCTTTTTGCTGCGCCTTTGTCAGACAGTATTTTTTGTCACTGTGTGTGCATGTTCACCTAAAGACCTAGTTGATCTGGGACTTTCTTTTTGATATTGTGATTTCATTTTATTGAATCATTGATTTGAATTCAAAGTCAGTTCCATTAATCATTGTAAGTTAAAACGCAGTCATTTTTTGTGGATGTGAGACCAACTTGCGCACGCATGGGTTTATCAATTCAAGCTTTTCTGTTTTCGTGTATTCTATTTATTCAAAGCTATTAGAATAACCTCAAAATTGAGTCCCCATACTGCGTCATTCCTTAATGCTCCGTGCTATGACCAGCAGCAGCAATATCAAAATTCTTGAAGAAAACATGACTGATTTGTTGGAAATTTTATCGTACATTATTTCCATATATACGTATCAGGTTACAGATGATGTCACATGTATTAGATATGGCAGACTTCCATGCAATGTATTGAGTGTTATTTTTATTTGTAGGGAGATGATTCTTTGAGTGTTAAAAGATATACTGATTACCAGCTCTTAACATGATATCTTACGACAGCAGATGTACATGAAGAAGAAAAGCCTTATATATATATATATATATATATATATATATATATATATATATATATATATATATATATATATATATATATATATATTCTTCTGAAGACATATACAGCCTTCCTCCTTATTTCGCCGAGTTATGTTCTTTTTCATTGACTTTAACTTCTCCCTCAGGATATCCTTTACACTCTATGAAATACTTGTGTTACTTCATATCAAAGCTGTCCTTTTAAGTCTGCTTTCCACTTCGAAATAATTTCTCCTTCTTTCAAGATAAGCCTTTCCTCTTTTAACACTCCTTACGTCTCGAGTTCTTTTTCTTTCTCCTTTATTGTCCTCATCCACATAAATCGTTTTCTCTTAAGTCGCGTCCTTCTTCGGAGCAGTAAGGATGTTCGTCTCTTCCCTCCCTCCCTCCCGCCCTCCCTCCTTCCCTCATCCCC
>NW_028234410.1:26006627-26011627 GCF_977035675.1 Penaeus japonicus
AAAAATGAAAATAACAAGTATGATAATGATACAAACAACAATAATAACAACATATATATATACATAAATATATTTATGTATATATGTACATATATATGTATATATATATGTATATATATTATATATATATATATATATATATGTATATATATATATATATATATATATCTACTTAAATGTATTTATATACATATATGTACATATATATATATATATATATATATATATATATATATATATATATATATATATATATATGTGTGTGTGTGTGTGTGTGTGTGTGTGTGTGTGTGTGTGTATTTCCTCGCTTTATGTATATATATATATATATATATATATATATATATATATATATATATATATATATATATGCACATATATGTGTGCATATAGTAGTAGTAGTGATTTTGATAATAATATCCTTTTCCCTCTTTGCTACACACGCAGCGTCTTAAAGGAAAATATTGTTATGGAATTCAATTCATCTTCTTAAACTTGAATGTCTTTTAATGCAAAATGTCTGGTTAGGAGTCTGGCCGCATTCAAAGTCTAATTTAAAGGAAATCAAAATGCCAAAGTCTCTTAGCCGCAAAGTATTTTAAGTACATTGACGGATTAAATGCTTCATTGAGAGTCGTGTTTACCTTAATGACGTAGAGGAAAATTGATGAGCTAAAGAATATTGATGGAAATGCTAAAAAACCGGATTGATTTGTTTGCTTAGGGAAATTAAAAACATTCTTTGGAGTTTTGACTGAGTTTTAAAGCAACAGTTTCGAAGTTTATTTTTTCCCTAATAGTTATTGTCAATCAACCGGTTACGAGTTTTTATTGCCATTTGCTGTATCTCCTTCTATTCAACTTTATCGACTTGCCTCTTTTGAAGAAACTTATCATAAATTATCTTTATTAAGCAGAAAATAATAAAAGGATTTTTTTGTTTTCTATTATGTGTAGCATTCTGAAAAAAAAAGAAAACAAGACAGTCTTGAAGCTGTGAAGAATCGCATCTTTGCCTTAATCATTATTAATATTCATCGCCATCTCGTGATTTTCGATAATAAGATGAAGAGATGAGTCTCGTATATCTTTCTTACCGTTGTCCTTTGAGTCTCACACAAATTAGACAATGCAAACCCAATAGGTGACGAGATGCTTGCTGTGTCGCAGGTCACTCGGCCAATGTTGAGTGATTTCACAAGAACCTGCTTAGAGAAACTAAAACTGCTAAAGAGAATTAACCTGAAAAAAATTACTTCGGCTTAAAAAAAAAAAAAAAAAAAAAAAAAATCTCTGTACAAGACTTGTTCTTGCAAGTGATCCCTACTGAAGATTTACTCTAGCCATCACTATTAAAGACATAACTAGCTACAGATAATGCCCGTCTTCCTTGGATGTGTGATCTTTATTGAACAGTAAACGTCATAGGGGAAAAGCAAGAGTAAATTAGAGAGTGCAAGCCAGTTGAGTCCAACGAGCCACCATCGCTGCCAACACTGACAACAACAAAACAACACGGGCGATCTCGGAGTTGATGATTTGAGGTCTCGTGGAAACAGCTCGCTTCGACGAACCTCTTTGCGTCGGACGGCACACTGTGGGTGGTCTACCGCCCTTTGCATTAATGACCGGAGATTAAACAGCTTGTTCGTGTTAATATCATTGTTCTATTTTTTTCCCCTATTCCTTATTATCACTCTAATGATGATATTGCAATGATTAGATTGATATAATTTGTGGTTGTAGTATTATCACTACTGATTTTACTGTATTTTTCATTACCGTTATCATTATTAGCATTACTCTTATAATCACAACCGTACGTACTTGGAGGTTTATGAACAGATCTTGTTACCCGGAGACACTAAGACACGAGGCCGTATGTTTCAAATCCCCCCCCCCCTCCCCCCAACTGCCAAAAGACTCCTAATTAATGACCTCAATCCGTCTCAAATCGAGGAAATACAAAATGTGAAAAAACAAAAAACAAATAATCATCGCAGGAAATTAAGTCTGGCGAGTGAATGATGCATCGTCACACATTGTCTGAAGCCCCGCTGACACAGAGATAACCAACAGCCATAAAGTACTGCCACACCGTGCACTCACAGCGGCTCTCCATACCTAGCGCTAAAACAAGTTCTTGCGCCTGTGACAAAATCAGTTTTGCTTGAGTTATGGCTTTATATCTTCGCCTCGATCGCCTAGTGTTTCTGTCTCGTAAGGTTTTATTATTGTTTTTTTATTCTCTCATATTTCTTTCTTCTCCTTTTATTCCTTTATTATCTTTTACTTTCTCTTTGTCTTCTTTCTTTTTTTTTTCCTCTCTTTAATTTTCTATCTATTCTCTTTCATTATGACCTTGTTTTGCATTACACTATATTCGTCTGGACAACATTTTTTTTCTTCTAAATCTGCTCATTAATTACCTTTGCTAACTATTTTCTTTAAACATAACATTATCCTAGTTATTAGTGTAATAACAATCCGTACTTATGGTGATAATGGTGCTTATGTTCATAATGACAAAATCCTTAATGTTGCACTAAATGATAGTAATAACTGATAGTTTAATTGCATACAGTGATTTCAATTTCCTACGACAGCCAAAGGAAAAGAGGAAAAAAGAAAAGAAAAAAAAGAAAAGCAGGGAAATAAGGAAGAAAAAGAATAATATTATTAGTAATAGCAGCAGCAGTACTAGTAGTAGTATTGGGAAATTATTAAGTAGGAAAGTAGGAGTAGCAGCTGCAGTAGGAATAGTAGTAGTAGTAGTAGTAGTAGTAGTAATGAAAGCAGTCGTCGTGGTAGTAGTAGTAGTAATGGTAGTAGTAGTCGTGGTAATAGTTGCAATAGTAATCGTCCATCTTTTCGTTATTGTAGGAATAGGCGAGGAAGAGAAGGACGAGACAGAAGAGAAAGGAGAAGAGAATATTTATCGGGAATTACTCTCCCAAATGAAGATTCCTTCAGAGTCGTCTTTTCGCATTGAATCCCCCTAATGATACGGAATCCCAGTTCCTCGATTGTCAAAGTTGCGATTTTAATAATGTATAAGAGATCTGTGATGTATCTTAGTTCTCCTTTGCATAAACTAGTTAGTCATATTTCAAAGGGATGATAGAAGTATCGTGAGAAACAAACCATTTTTAAATCTTCCTGTTGGTGCAATTTTGATGTATTACAGTATACTAAAGATAAAGTATCATAAACAAATCAATAGTCAGTAGTCAGTAAGGGTATTATATAGTAAAGATTGTATCCCATAAAATGAACGTAAATGTAAGGTAGTTTCCAAATCTTACTTACTACAATCTGCTGGTGACTACTTGGCGGAAAATAAGACTTTTGAATCTAAATGCAAAAAGTGATAGATATTTGGTAATAGAAATGAATGAGAATGATTATAATATCTGTATAGAGTATTAGAGAATGTTATAATGTTTATTACCACCACCATCTTTTATCTCTCTCTCTCGGTTTCTGTTACTCTCCCTCACCCTTGCCCTCTTCCTCTCCCTCTCCCTCTCCCTCTCCCTCTCCTATCCCTCTCCCTCTCCTATCTCTCTCCCTCTCCCTCTCCCTCCCATTAACTCTCCGTCCAACGTATATACGGATATTCATGGCAATGAAGTCATCCGCAAACCACTTAACTCTTGGATTAGCCCATTACAGCTTAACGTAGCAGTTAATATTCTCTCTTTCTCTCTTTTCTTCTTCTTTCTCATTCCCATTCTTCGTGTTCTGGCTAACTCTCCTTATCGGGGCTTTAGAACGCACAGTAAACCAAATCTGGAAGCATTTTTCTCTCTTTTCCTTCTCTCTCTCTCTCTCTCTTTTCCTTCTCTCTCTCTCTCTCTCTCTCTCTCTCTCTCTCTCTCTCTCTCTCTCTCTCTCTCTCTCTCTCTCTCTCTCTCTCATTCCCATTCTTCGTGTTCTGGCTAACTCTCCTTATCGGGGCTTTAGAACGCACACTAAACCAAATCT
Organism: Penaeus japonicus; assembly: GCF_977035675.1. Classification (NCBI taxonomy): domain Eukaryota; kingdom Metazoa; phylum Arthropoda; class Malacostraca; order Decapoda; family Penaeidae; genus Penaeus; species Penaeus japonicus. The sequence goes on from NW_028234410.1 coordinate 26,010,615, forward strand.
GGAAGCATTTTTCTCTCTTTTCCTTCTATCTCTCTCTCTCTCTCTCTCTCTCTCTCTCTCTCTCTCTCTCTCTCTCTCTCTCTCTCTCCCTCTCTCATTCCCTCTCTCTCTCTCTCTCTCTCTCTCTCTCTCTCTCTCTCTCATTCCCTCTCTCTCTCTCTCTCTCTCTCTCTCTCTCTCTCTCTCTCTCTCTCTCTCTCTCTCTCTCTCTCTCTCTCTCTCATTCTCTCTCTCTCTCTCTCTCTCACTCTCTCAGTGACCACAAAGATAGCGGAGGTAACATTTAATTGCTAGAGTTATAAATAAGAAAAAAAAAATGCCTGGTGAGTTGATTAAAAGAGAAATTCCTAGATCGAATTTACAGGTGAAAATTCGCAGAAGAGTTTTTTTTATGAATAAGGAAGAATGGGCAAACGTAGATATGAGTTACAAAAAAAAATAAATATAAACTTAAGTGGAAAAGAAGGGTGAAAGAGAGAAACAGAGAGCAAGAGAGAAATAAAATATACAAGAGTGAAAATAAGATGAAAGAACACCCCCCCCCTCTCTAACTCGCCCCCCCCCCAAAAAAAAAAAAAAAAAAAAAAAAAAAACACGACGTATAAATTTTATCAGCAAGACGTTAACAATTAAGTGCTTGAGGAGAGAGGCTGATGAGAGAGCGGCCTCAAGATGGTCGCGGTAACAAGAATGTCTTAGAGGCTTGTCTTAAGAACTTCCTTTCTTGATTACGGCTTGTAGATTCCCGTGTATGACCTTGCTTGTCCCTTTGTGTTGGAGGGAATTGGTTATGTAATGTGTGTTGGGGGTGAATAAGGGGGGGGAGGTGAGGATACAGGGGGGGGGGGGTATTTCATTTGTGTGTGTGTGTGTTTGTGTGTGTGCATGTGCGTTTTGTGCATGTGTATGTGTGTGTTTGTGTATAGGTGGGGGGTATGTGTGTAAGAGTTGGTACCCATAAGGCAGTGTATTTCTGAATATCTATATATGCTCTGCTTGTCTTTATCTGCAGA
>NW_028234410.1:26029127-26031885 GCF_977035675.1 Penaeus japonicus
ATCAGGTTGTGGATAAGAGAGATGTGTTATTACAAACAATTATCATTACATTGCAAGCAAAAATAACAGATAATCATATAATTTGTCAGAACGATGACAGTCATAGCATTGCAAGTAATGCTAAAAGGAAAACTGATAATAATTATAATAACAAAAATATGAGACCTGTTTGACATTCATTACTCCTCCCTCAACCAAAGTTAACGGGGTTGAAATTTCAAAAACATTTAACACACCATGACAACTTTTTGCACCTACAGCAGATAAAAAGCTCTGTTTCAGTTACAAATTAGGGCTACGGAGCAAGCATGGCTCTGTATATTCTCAAAATATAAAGGCGTACTTCTGACCTTACTCAAGTATCAATTGGAATAAGTTTGCTGTTCCGATTCCAGTAACTGATTGGCGAGAACTATAATAGCGGTAGTGGTTCTTTTCATGGACTAGTGACTAAGAGCTTTCAAAATCTTGAATTGCTTATTGGCATTATCATTATTCTTCTTAAGTAAATATAACGTAAGCGAATCGAATAACCAATGATTTCTTTCTTACATTGGCCGATGTTGATGACTGTATGTTATCATGAAAAACACGCTAAAATTCCAGCAAACATAAGAAGAAAGAAATGAAGTAAAAAAAAATAAATAAATAGATAAACATGAAAATTGTAACTTACACTAAAAATATGAAACGGATTCTAAAAACCAATTCAGAAATCACTATGAAGTACTGAATATCCTAATAGGAACATAGATAATAACAATGATGATAACAACAATAATATGAAAGTTCCTTTTGGATTTCAGAAAAAGAATAAGACTATCTATGATGATGATGTTTAACAATACTAGAACATTTATACGAATTCACATGAAGGAAACTAGCTTGGATATAAGATATTTCATTCCGTTTAATTAGATGGAGCAAATGAGCAGTTGACTTGCATGAATCTCCCGATGATGTGCATTTTCACTCAACACCGGTAACCCTACTGTATATCACATCCTAATGCAATTAAGGAGAATGTAAAAAAAAACTTTAATGTGAATTAGTTTTTTTTCTGTCAAAAGGATTAAGGAGTAGGAAGAAGAGGAGAAGAATAGGGGAATGGGAGGGATGGAGAGAGGAGGGTAGAGGGAGAAGAGCGGAGGGAGGGGGAAGGAGGGAGGAGAGAGAGAGAAGAGGAGGAGGAAGAGGAGGAGGAGAGGGATTGGAAATTATCAAGCCCCGATTAAGATTTTCTCTAATGAGGTAAAAAAAAAATCAGGTTTAGGGATCGAGAAACTTGACGAAGAAGAATGCAGACTACTTGACCTGTTATAATGAAGGAGTTACGACATCCTGATCCCCTCCACCCCCCACCCCACCCTACCCCTACCCCACCCTATCCCCTCTAACCTCTACAGCAAAGAAAGGGCGATGAACTGGATATGGCGACGATGAAAATGAAAGGGATTATGTCAGTGAGAGACAATGGGTTTTCTATGACAATCGAGGTTATACTGATGAATAGATTCATGAGAGAGAAAAAGAGAGAGAATGAGAGGGAGGGAGAGAGAGAGAGAGAGAGAGAGAGAGAGAGAGAGAGAGAGAGAGAGAGAGAGAGAGAGAGAGAGAGAGAGAGAGAGAGAGAGAGAGAGAGAGAGAGAGAGAGAGAGAGAGAGAAAGAGAGAGAGAGAGAGAGAGAAAGAAAGAGAGAATGAGAGGAAGGGAGAGAGAGAGAAATAGAGAGAGAGAGAGATAGATAGATAAATAGAGAGAGACAGAGAGAGAATGAAAGAAAGAGAAAAATATATAGATATATAAAGAGAGAAAAAAAAGAAGACCCATACGAAAAGAAGAAAATAGAATCGGAAAAAACACACACAAAAAAACAACAACAACTAAAGAGAGGTAAAGCAAAACAAATAGATAAACAAATAATCAACCAGACCCACAGACAATAATAAGAAAAGACACTGCAAGTATAGACAAACAAACAGACAGGTCTCCTCCTCTCTCTGGGATAAATATACACACGAGACTATGTCCGCTGTCTAATGGCGTTGTTTGGAAAAGCTTTTCGCACAGTCAATTGCATCTTGTGTTGCCGACAAGAAAATGCACATTCACACATACTCCCGAACAAAGATGGTGTGCCATAAATTGATCAATGTCCCCTGTCTTTTCCATTCGCCCAAAAGCCATAACTTCTCGTAAAAAAAAAGAAGAAAAAAAAAAAGATTAAAGAAAGACAAGAAGAAGGGTCAAGGATACAGGGAGAGATTGAGATAGAGAAGAAAGAATTGGCAATAATATTAAAGAGTAACAATAATGAATGTGATAATTCCGATTGTCCTGATGATTATGATAATGATATATTGATATTACTAATATAATCAATTAACATAATTAATATGATTGACAATACATTACTATCATCATTATTACTTTTCATCATTGTAATCTTATTCTCATTCTTATTATCTTAATAATCATTATTATCATTATCATTATTTCTTCTATTGTTATCATTATTATCACCTCTATTACTATAATAGTCATTATGGTCAATTCGCTATTTTCGTTACGACTATTTTTATTGTTACTATTACCAATTTTTATACTGTTATCACTACTATTATCAAGAATAGTACTTTTAGTTGATTTGTCTTGCTATGATTACTATTATCGTTGATAAAATTATCATCACCATTACTATTATCATTATCATCACTAGTTGTAGTAGTAATAATAGTATCATCAATATTATTGCTAT
>NW_028234410.1:26039485-26054485 GCF_977035675.1 Penaeus japonicus
AGTGGTAGATAAGCAGAGTGGGTAGATTGACAGCTGGCCGGTAAGTACTGTATGCAGAGGCCTTAAAAACAGCCTCTGGAGTCGGAGGTATTCATCCATTTCATTTAGTATATTTAACTAATTGTCTATTGATTCATTTGTTCGTTTGTTTTCCTTTCTTTGTGTCTCTACTAGTTTATTTGTTTGAGCTCGTTTTGCTTTGTTTGATGATTTGTTATGATTTATTTATTTATTGTATAATTTTATCAATGATCTATTTCTTTGATTTTTTTTCTGTAAAAATGAAAAAAATGAAAAGTATATTAGAAATCGAGAAGCTAGAAAGAATATCAAGAAGATCAAGGTATAAAAAGAAGTAAAGACTAGGATAAAAGGAAGAAAAGCAAAACAAAACAAAACAAAAACAAACATCAACATCAGCAAAGATCTAAAAGTGTATTTGCTCTTGAACCCACCTTGGACTTGAGGTTTGATGTGTGCGTTATCTGTTCAACTTTTTTAAGGGTTGTTCATGATTGTATCTGTGGGTTCCTCCCCATCTCCCCCTCCCCCTCCCCATCCCTCCCGTTCCCTCACCTCCCTCCTCCCCCCTCCTTTTTGCTAAGACATGCTCTCGTCTCACAAGGTCTCTCTGGTGGTGATGTGGGTGTTTTATGAGCCGACTGTCTGAATGGGTTACATTAATAGCGGTTTTAATGATGACATAAACTACTACCATATGTCTGGTTTTGTCACTCCTTTTAGGTTTTATTGGATGCGGAGAGCTTGATATCAAATTTGTATATGTAATTGGCGGCTGGCTTTGAAATGAAAGACATTAATATATGCAAAAGCCTTATTTATTTACATAAAGCAGAATGGAAAACATCTTATTTACAAAGTATGAACACAGAAGGATGATATGTATATTTGTATTCTTAAATTACGTATATTTCATAAACTGTCTTACAATCTCAGATACAAATCTTTTCTGTATAAAAAACGTAATGATATATTTCAATACATCGTAAAAAAATTTAAAAACTGTACACGTTTCCTTATAAAATACAATGGCAACAGAGCTCACAGGATTCCAACGCAGTCATGTCTCTTTCCTGTAATGCTTACAACCTTTCTTTCGCGAACGCTAATCAGCACTGGGAGGAAGAGAACGCCAATGACCTTGCATTATCAATCATATTTGTCTTGGATAAAGAAAGTCCTCTCCTTCGTCCCTAGCAATCGTCAATGTCCGTACATATGAAATTCGAGGACGAGTGGGCGAGGAAGAGGTTGAGGGTGTCGTCGCCCTCGGCAAAGGTGGACGTCAAGTGGTCCAGCTCCTCCTCGAAGGGCTCATCTCCCAAGAGGCTACCGAGCTCGACGGGCGCCGCCAAGACGCTCTCGCAGTCCGAGGTGGAGCCACAGCCGGAGATTCCGCTCGACGACGCTATGGAGAACGAGGGCGACGTGTCCCCGATCGGCACCGGAACAGGCACGGGCGCCGGGAACGTGACGCTGTCCAGAGGGCTCGGGGGAGAAGAGCCGTCGCTCGAGAACGCGGAGTCTCGACTCGAGGACTCGCTGAGGTGCCTCCCGCTCCTCGGGAACTCGAGGAGGACGTCGTTCCTCACCACGGGGCTGTCGAGGTCTTGGAAGGCCACGTTCACCGAAACGGACTCGCCCGTGTGGAAGATCGTGGCCGGGTCGGTGTAGGTGATGTGGTGCAGCGTGGTGGGGGTGGCTCCGGCGAGCGGCTCCGGGGTGTCGTTTCCGGGGATGGCCGCGGGGACGTGCGAAAGGTCCGCTCCGTAAGGGGTGAATGCCAGGAGGGGCTGGTTGAGGGTCATCAGGGGGACCACAGGCTCCAGACGCGGCAGTTTATGGGGTCGAGTGGTGATAGAATCGACCCTCGGCCTCTTCACTGTCATTGACATCATAAGAGGCTCGTTGTTGATCGTTCTGCCTACTCTGTGGGGCGGGGTCTGCAACGCCACGTTCTTCAGAGTAATATATGCACCATTGCTCGTGGCAATGCTTGCAGTCTTGCATTCTCTCGGCTTGTTCTTCGGCTTGCTTGGTCTTTTATTCGTCGATTTAGTCGCTATCGTGTGCTTGGTCTTGTTTGCATCCACTCTCGCATGCGACTGTTGGCTTTTTGGCTTTGATACTTTGTTGCTATTTTTACTGTTGCTAATCGTTTTACTATTTTTCCCTGACGAAGGGGCCGACGACTTAGCTCCCGGACTCTTCATCACGGGTCGGACGCAGTGCTCGGGGCGGGCCATGTGGGCGTTCTCCAGACACCAGAGCTCCCTCACGCCGTCGATATCGGTGGGGTTGTAATCGTCGTCTAAGACACCCGCCAGGGCGTCGATGTAATTAACGGCTAGTCGGAGGATGGTGATCTTGGTGAGCTTCTCAGCATCCGCCCCGGGGAGGTCGGGGATCGCCTTCTGAAGTGTCACGAAAGCATCATTTATCTCCTTCATCCTGTTCCTCTCACGGGCGTTGGCTGTCTTACGTCGGTATTTGCTGAGCGGGGGAGGTTTCTGCTTCTCCTTGGGCTCTTTCCTCTTGGACGTGGCTCTGTTCTTCTCCGATTCTATCCTCTTAATGATAGATTTGGTTCTAAGGGCGTACTTGCCCCCGTTCATCGCGTCGGAGTTCATCTTCACGGGGCAACGAGGCGCGGGTCGGTTATAATGGATACGTTCTAGTCACAATGAGGAATCGATCAATTGGGAATCCGCTGTCGATGGAGATCCGCGCAAAAACATTACCTCACGGCGAGCCTCACGCGATATCTTATCCGGTGGAGAGATCTCGCCTTCGATAAGCCTCTAGCACTCTGCTGTAGGCGGCGACGGGAGGTCAGGAGGTGCTCAGAGTCAAGAAGACAGGAAGGCAGGCAGGCAGGCAAAGGGGTAGGGAGAAGGGAGGGGATGTGAGAGGGGCGAACAGTGGACTCTCAACGGAGTAGAGATGTTTACACACGGGTGTTTGTCCAGGCTACCGGTGGGCCCCAGACCTCGCACCTTCTTCCTACAGGTATTCTGACGTCACACCCTCAGAACAGGTACAAATGACTCCCTGGATTTATGATTCACTCTTGCTGTGAGGAAAGTTTTCAATCTAGCTCTTGGTTTTCTGCACAGTCACCTTTTTATTATGTTCTCCTATTGTTTTCTTTATACTCAGTGTATACTTCGAAAAAATAGTTTTACCCAGAAAACTCCAAGGCGTTATTTATCACTATGACACTTCATCAGTATTCACGACAAAAGACTATTCTAGACGTAATTCGGTTTCTTAAAATATCACTGGTTCTTCGCTGTATAGCCCTCACAGACACAAAGTACAGGGTAAATTCCTCACAATGAATCACTGGTAACGTGGTACAGAATACCTCATGCACATATTCATAGGGATAATATTTTCTGTCGGTATAATGTCACTGTGAATAATATATACCCTCATACATATGGATGTCACAGGCTCAAGACAACAATAAACTCCGTAAATCCCCTCTCGACAGTACTGTAAATATTTGTTATATACCTATGAGTTACGTGTCTCTAGTAGGCAAGGGAGATGAGGTTTGGTGAGGGTGTGGCATTCCACAACAACAAAAGGCCAGAGGAGGGGGTGTGTATATCTGTTTGAGGGAGCGACAGAGGGGGGAGGGGGGGTGTTGTAGTAGGTCTTAGGCCGCAGGCACAATTTCACTCGTGTATTTGCCTTTCATTATCCGACGTGGCGGCCCCCAAAGTAATTGTGTGGCAGTCTTACCGGGATCACAATTACAGTTCTTTCTCAGGCGGTGTCTGTCGCTCGCAGGGTTAGGCTCGTTGTTACCAAACCTCGTATTATTTGCTTCCGAGATTGGTACTGCGGATTAAAGGTACCTATTAAGGTATCGTTAGTTTGAGTCTTACAGGTAACGCTAATAACTAAATAGTAATTACACTCGATAATGTCAATTCAGTCACCACCTCTTTCTCTCGAACTAAATTTCTTTGTGATTTATTGGGTTAAGCGATGACCCTCGCGGTTCTCTTCAGCGGCGCTGTCTGCCTCGGGTTCTTGTCGAGAAGGCCGGTCTTATCAGCTTGTTCGTAAGTCGTCGATAAGAAGTACTCACTGCTAGACAGACAGCCGAGATGTTTTTATTCCTCTCTCGTTCTCTTCGTTTTTTTCCCTCTTCTTCTCTCCTCTGACAGGGGTATTTGAAAGCACAAGTGACTTTGTCTGACAGTGCTTCCTGGCTTGAGTGGCGTCGACGTCCGTGTGGGTATGCGTGGCTGTATACGCCAGACTAAAAGGTTATGGGTTGCTTCCGCCGAGCCTGGAATTTTCCCCTTACGTTTGCTTATTTTGTGCTTTTCCTCTGGTCGGACTTTTCTCCGTTTCTTTAGCGAACGACGGTCTAATTTCGAATGATATCTTCCACTTTTATTTTTCCTCTTGTTCTATAGTTCCCTCGACGCCTCTCTGGCGTAAATTCCGACGATAGCCCAGCAAGGCACCTGACGCGCAGACGGGTGTTGTGATGGGAAGTCGTGGGCTCTTACGCTAATGGAGGCGGGTAGGCGGGATGCCAGGGAGGGCGTGGGGGGAGACGGGGGCGAATGGGGAGAAGGGAGGGGGTGGAAGAGCACAGCGGGGCGTGGATGCCCTGGCTACATCACCTGGGAGTCCTGCTGGGAGGTCCTGCCGCCTCACGCGCCGCCACACACTCCCGCGGATCCTTACAAGCCGAGACTTGAAACCTTTGGGTGATTTGGGGGATTGTCTTCCGGAGCTCCGTCTCGCTCGCTGGCTCTTGATTCTGCTTCTGATTTCTTCGATTTTAATTCTTAGAATAATTATCTTTCGATGCGGACCTGTTGGAATTACTTTCTAATTCATATAACTCTTCCAGTCTTCCTTACAACAGGACGAGAAATTAAGTAAACAGGCGAAAAAAAAGGGTTTCACGAAATCTCCGTGCTTGGCAACACTGGAACTAGTAGAAGGTGCTCGTCGTTGTCTCCGCGACTCACCGATTTGATTAACAGTTCACCTTTTGGGATTCTGGCTTAGCGGGACGACTTAACGACCTTCGATAAATAGCTCTCGCGGTATTGTTCACGGGAGATTACGAATCTGTAAGGGGTAATTGAGCGCTGGGTGAGCTGCGATTCTTCCTTCTCTTATAAGATTTTGTTTGTAATTCGACTGTCTGCTCGTGTGAACACTTTCAGTTCTTTCAAGAATTTCGGACGTTGGTAAGAACAATGGTATTCGAATCGTTTTATTCAAGGATATATTTTCCGACTTCTTATTCTTCTTTCTTTCCTTTTTTTTTAATTCACCGTAAAGATTTCCAGATTCCTTAGTTTGCTTTCTTTCCCAGATAATAATGAGGCTAGCGAGATGATGGATATATCGACGAAACACATTAAATATTCAACAGGAATGAACCACGTGACACAGGCGGTATGTCTGTAATCCTCAAAACGCTGTGTCTCTTCGCAGTTGGTGATCCGCAGTATGTCTATCTCTTCCTCGCTCTTTTCTTAATCTCTCCGTCTCTCTCTCTCTCTCTCTCTCTCTCTCTCTCGTCTTGACTTGGGCTCGCAGTTCCACTGGTTGACCGCTTCCCGCTCTCTCTCTCTCTCACTCTCTTCTCCGTCTCTCGTCTCGTCTGGATGTGCGCCTCTCTCTTTCTTCCTCTCTCTTCCTCTCTCTCTCTCTCTCTCTCTGTCTCCTCTGCTGGCGGCGTCTGGCTAAGCTCCAATCCGTGGGCGAGCGAACCTGAAACGAAAGCAAGAAGAACATCAAACAGCTTGCCCTTGGAAGACTCCTCGTGAGGGCGTCTAAAAACAGCGTTCCTCACACTTGCTTCTGAGATTTGGAGGTTTGTTTGAGTTGAAATTTGGTTAGGGAGGGGGGAGGGAGGGGGGACGGGGGAGGTATGGTACAGATGGGGAGGGGATATATTGGCGTAGATATTCATGACAGGATAATGAATAAGGGTGATTATTTTGTTTTCTCTCTCTCTCCAGTTCTCTCTTTTGGGATACAAAGGCCGCGTATATTATTACTTAACTATATCTCTATTTGTGTTTCTACTTTCTTGAAACATATTTTAAAGTTCCTATAAATTGAAAGAGAAGAAACAAAAAAATGGCTTGCAAGGGCTGACTTTGACGCGTATCTTTATTCCCTTGTTAAATTCTTTGTTAAAAGTTTTGTCTCTATCATTCTGTCCTCTCATTTTACCTTAGTATCTACGTTTCCTTCGTGATTATGCAGGATATAGTGTCATAATGAATTAGTAAAAAGGTAGTGCATGTAATGAGTGATACTATAATCATAATGTATTATATGATTCCAATCTGATGTGCTGACTCATATCTGTAATCTCACAAGAATCATTACTTCTACTTTACTTTCGCAGGAAAATATATTCAACCATAGACGTCGCTAAATATTATATATATAAAACGAGAAAAAAAAAAACGTTAAATTTCATGGCTAAATTACAAAAAAAAGGAAAAAGAAAAAAGGAACAGCGTTTAAGGATTATCGAAGGTGTCAAATAACTCAGTCTCTCTCCTATTAGCTCTGAATATAATAGTGCCCCCTTGCAACCCCCGAGACAATATTTTAGAAAACGTGACCCACTTAGTAACACAGCCCTTAATTTTGCTGTATCTTTGCTCCGGGCTTTATTAATTACGCAATTCATTAGCAAGACCTCTCTCCGTCCTCCGCGACCCTCTAGAATTTCAATAGTCGAGAAATGATCGCTATTTTTCATTAAATGATCCGATGGTATTTGAATCATCTTCAGTAATTATCCTGCATTGCGAGATATAAAAGTTTCTATGGGCGTATATCCTTGTTCACATGCGGTGTTTGCTCGTTTGTGTGTGTGTGTGTGCGTATGTGTGTGTGTGTGTGTGTGCGTATATATGTGTGTGTGTGTGTGTGTGTGTGTGTGTGTGTGTGTGTGTGTGTGTGTGTGTGTGTGTGTGTGTGTGTGCGTTTGTGTGTAACGTGATTTATGCTGCAAAATGTTATACCGAAACTCGACTCTCCTTTAACATAGTTTTAAACTGAGGGAATTGATTTCTTCATAAATCACTGAACTTTATCTGCGTGATGATCTTTATCTCGAGCATCGGTTGAAGCAGCGGGCGTTGCCAGTACTAACTTGATTTATCCCCTGACGACCTGTTTTTGCGCACCAAAATGTATGTCGCCGTCCCGTAGAGTTTTGTGCCAAATCCAGAAGCTGCTGCTTTGTATCTTCCTCTTCGTTAGGTGTCACGTGTGTTAATAATTGAATCTTTATCTTGCCTTTCTATAAGTGATGTATAATATTTGATTCCATTGTGTTTTATAACTATCCAAATGACCTGGACATACAAATACGCAGATACTGACACACGAGCACACACAAACATATACACAGATACACATAAACTCGTATATATATTCACACAATCATCCATGTACATACATACATAAGATATTAATTTCTATGTGTGTATTTCAAATTAATATTACCATTATCAATATTAATTTTTTGGTCATTATCAACTATTCCGGAAAGAAATGGCTTTTTAGAAAAATGTTTTCACTTAGCATCATTACTATTTCCAATAATTGTGTTCTTATGTATTTTCCCTTCCCTACTCATCACACATGACCATTTTATTTCTTCCTCTCTGCTTGTCATTCCTGTCAATCGAAGACCTTGTTCCTTGTCAGCAAATTTGCAGTTGTTTTTGGTTTTCAATCTTTTCACTTCCCTTCTGATTGATCTGTCTCTCATCTACTTTTATTGTGTTTTTATCTATGTCCTCTCTTTATTTTCCTCCTTTTTCCTCCTCTACCTGCACTTGCATCTCCTCCTCCACCAGCCATCTTCACTTCATCCACCACTTCTCCTTCCTCTTTCCAAACCACCTCCACTTCCTCCACTTCCACCTCTACCTTGACCTCCATCGCCACCACCACCTCCTCCTCCTCCTTCCTCTCCTCTTCCACTAATTCTATCTCTACCTCTATCTATATCCCCTTCCCCTTCTCCATCTATCTCTACCTCTACCTATACTTCTACCTCTACTTCCACCTCCACCTCCCCCTCCACCTCCACCTCCACCTCCACCTCCACCTCCACCTCCACCTCACCTCCTTCTCCCGCCGTCCCTACCATCTGAGACTGTCATGTGCCTGCCTCATAAGGACTGTTTGGATCGCCTCCAGTCTTGGGTCGAGGAGTGTTGCCATCGCGAGGTCTTCGAGTATCCTCCTCCTCCTCCTCATTCTTCTCCTCCTCCTCCCTTTTCTTCTCTTCCTCCTCCATCAGTCCCTCTTCTGTGTTCTTCTCCACATTTTCAACAAAGCCGTATTTATTAATGTATTTATTTTGTATGTACCTTTAATCGCACAGACATGTCTCTAATCCCTGTTATCTCCTTCTATTCTTCTCTTTCTCCTCTTTTTCTCATCCTATTTTGTCTTATTTTGTTCCTCTGTTTTATTCTAAAAAGATTTTGTAATTCACAGCTCTCAGAGTAGATCCGTTTCTAGTATCAGATGGGTTGTGATATATAATAAAGGCAGATGGAGACAAGGCTCTCTCTCTCTCTCTCTCTCTCTCTCTCTCTCTCTCTCTCTCTCTCTCTCTCTCTCTCTCTCTCTCTCTCTCTCTCTCTCTCTCTCTCTCTCTCTCTCCTCTCTCTCTCTCTCGCTCTCTCTCTCTCTCTCTCTCTCTCTCTCTCTCTCTCTCTCTCTCTCTCTCTCTCTCTCTCTCTCTCTCTCTCTCTCTAACTCACTCTTTCACTCTCACTCTCTGACTAACTGATTAAATATAGTCATCGTCTTCAGCAATTTCTAATGAATAATAAAACACCCGTCTGTCTAAGTAACTAATTTAAGTTCTTCAGTCAAGCATTGTCGTCTAGCGTGAATGAAGGTTGCTGGTAGAGACGTATTGAGGTAAGAGATTTATCAATGACTGCGTGAAAGGATTGGTGTTAATTGAGACTTTGGTCACGAGGAAAGGTGCTGATTTTGAATTAAATGTTTTCTTTTTTTTCTGTTTTTTGTTCCTTTGAGCTTTATGTATGGTACGTCTGAATTGTGAGAAATTGGTTCTCGCATTATTGTTAATTAGATTTTATATGAGTTTTTCTGTTTTCGACATACTGACACTTGGTATGTTGTCAGCTAAAACGAAAGTAAAAGACATTTAAGGCATTTGACTTCATCAAATTGAAGAAAGTACTATTCTATGATGCAATTGCTCTTTTACATAAAAACAGTACAACACAAAAACTTACAATACGTACGAACACACACATACACACACACATACATACACACACACACACACACACACACACACACACACACACACACACACACACACACACACACACACACACACACACACACACGCACGCACGCACGCACACAAAACATTCCCTCTCCCTCTGAATCTGGATTACCATCTATCGTTGCGTTGAAATCTCTCAGCGCGAGGCTCATGAGACTGAAAGTTATCATCGGGCATACAAGAGGCGACACGTGATGGAATGGTGGCTCGCTTGTTATTTCTCTGCACGGTCCCCCTCTCTCCCCCATTCCCCTGCAACGCTGCAACGGCTCGACCCCAACGCCAGCTCCAGTTGTTGCTGATGTTGCTGCCATTCATTAAAATTCCCGAGCGTAATCAAAATTCCGCGTGAGGCCAGTGCAATCCGAAACGCCGCCGCCGCCGCCGCCACGCTCAGCTGATCATCTCACCGTTAGTCGAAGTGTTGGTACCTTCCAAGGCCGTTCACGGAGCTCTAATAACGTGCCATATAAGGTAAGTTGGTGACACGCCAATGCACGCGGGGAAGTCGGGAAAAACCACTCACTTCCTTTTTCTTCTTCCTCTTCTACTTCCTCCCCCCTCTCTCCTTCTCTCCTCCCCACAGCAAATTCTACCCCTCCTTCCCCCCACCCCCTACCCCTGGCAAGCAGCGCACGGATATTTATTGCTGGCTGAGCGAAGAAAAGACGGCGGGACCAGATCGTGTTATGAATGACAAAATCTTCACCCGTGGCTCCTTGAAGGCTGAGAAAAGCGCACGCGATCTTCTTCTGTTTCGATTTTAACTAGTCAGTAAGAAGCAGAGCACCTTTATCAATAATCTCGTGAAAGAAAAAAGCGAAAAAGTGCATACACGGCTTCAGAAACACCAAAGAACAAACAGCTGCACAAGGCTATCAAACCGCTAGATAAAAAGGCCCGTCTACTGACTCCTAATACATTATGCCATATAAGGATGCCTTTTACCCGCTTTCACCCCGGGCCAGCGGCTCTGCATCTACACGCAGACATTTATTGGTTTATTGTCACCTGCCTTTAAATCGCACATGTGATATGATTCAGTACCATATGTTACATAATTTATTACTATAGAATAAATATTTTAATATGATTCATTTGTTCTATTTTTTCTTCTTCTACGTCTCTCTCTTTCCACCTTGGTTGATTTAATCATTAAAATTCTTTGCTTCCACGTTCTCCTTTCGCTTTCAGTAGTACTTTTAGCTCTGGCATAGACTAGTAACTATTATGAAATTATAAATATAAAGAGTTACGTGTTGTTATTCGTTTTAACCAACGTTTCTTGTTTCGAATGTCATACACAGCAGAAGAATCGTGGATCGGTTGAAATATAGCCTCGATATTTTATGGTTATCACCTTCGACTGATTCATAATTGATGACTGTTGATTAGAACCTTCAACAAACATAAGATATGGGTTGAATTAAATTACAATCTCGATTAAAGAAACGTGGATTTGAAAATAGTAAACAGATCTGAGACACACTCTTCCTTTCACTGAAATTTTATTCAGACTAGATATGATGATAATATTTTAAGGCTACTTCATGAATAATAATACGATATTAAAATCAAGCTCTTACCTGTATGATGTTCTTCAAATTTCTTGAAGGTAATTCACCATGTCACTTTCCTAAAGCGATTATCAATGTCTTTGATAGACAGATCGGGCATTGAAAGTGTCACGCTTCAAAGATCACAAAGTGCCGTTCCTTCAGTAAGTAGAGTAAGTCACAACCAATTATGTTCACGGGAAGTCACACCTCCTCCAGGAGTCACACTGAAGGGAACCCACGAGTCCTATTTACCACAAGAGTCCAAGGGAAATCCGTGATCTGTGCGTGCTCACGGGGAATGGGCGAGTCGGTCACCCTCGCACCAAGGAGTTCGGATGCACACTGGACCAACGTCGGACCGCGTCTACCCGTGGCACTGTTTATGGTGACCCGCGACGTCCATCCGAGCGCAAGAGGTGTTTGTTGACTTTCACCGTTTTCGTCGCGTGCAAAGGCAGGCTCGAAGGGCTAGGGTGTCTGTCTGTCTGGATGCTGTGCTAAGTCCATTCAAGTGGATCTCCAGGTAGTCGACGGCGCAGAAGAGGTCCGCCAGTTCCTTGCGACCTCTTCCACTTCACACAGACAACTGCCCAACTATCGTCTTCATCCCTCATTCGGCCGAAAACGCCCAACAAATATTACCGATGCGGGATGCCTTTTGGCGGACGCTAAACTTCGCGAGCCAAATTCACCCAGACGGTAATACGCACCTGTGTATCACTCACCCTTACTCCCTCGTCTCCTCTTGATCAACTCGAGTGACTCATATCACAAACTGGCAAAATAATCCGAAATTAAGCAGAAATAACGCAAGTGTTCAAAAGGCTACCAAAAAAGGACGGGTGGAGTCAGATAGTGGTACAGGAGACACCAGGGCGCGCTGCCCTAGCCCCGGGTGACGCAAGGTGTGGGCCGGTCCGCGCTCATATAATTATCATACGATTCTTAAATGATTATCGAACTATTCTAAAGCTAAATCAAACGCATCCAGAGAGTTGACCGCAACAGGCATAGCAAGGACAAGGAATGCAACTGCCAATAGTATTGGGGAGTCTTGCTTTTTTGTCCTTCGGTGCTCTGGATGCCCCCAAGAGCCTACGATGATGTCATTAGGTACTTTGACTACGAATTCCACGAGAGAAGAAAACGTGGACTTGTAGTGCTACGACTAATGTATTTCTCGATCTCGTTTTCTTTATTTGGCGTTGAAGACAAACCGGAGGCTCATACATCATCAAGTCATGCATCATAATACAATTGCGTGGGATTACAGAAGTTATAAAGTGATAGAATAGCTTTCATTGAAGGAGGCTTAAACAGAATGAGACTTGATTTGATAATTTAGTTGTTGGTATTCATCTATTGTCTTAGAGAATAAAATAAAAATAGTGTTGTAAGATTGTATTTAGAAACATGGAGTTATTATGGAGTAGTGGATGTGCAGTATAATTTGGACATAAATCAATCTTGTGGAATATCTAGTGAATGTTGTAATTATTAATGTCAAAGGTACTTTAAACTAACGAAAGATAAAAGGAACTTATATTGCAGATCTAATTAGATACTCTAATTACTCTAATTGTTTACGTATACCAGTTACAGAGTTTAGGCTTTTAAAATTATATATATATATATATATATATATATATATATATATATGTGTGTGTGTGTGTGTGTGTGTGTGTGTGTGTGTGTGTGTGTGTGTGTGTGTGTGTGTGTGTGTGTGTGTGTGTATGTGTGTGTGTGTGTGTGTGTGTGTGTTGTGTGTATAAATATATTATATATATATATATATATATATATATATATATATATATATATATATATATATATATATATATATAAGGAATAGGACTAAGATGCACAAGAACACTCATGTACACAAAAAGTGACTCTTCTGTTCTTTGCGCTACTGGATCTTATAATAGAAGTTAAATTGCACCGCAGCTAAGCCTGGAGCTGAGATGGCTGTTGCCTTTTGACGCTTCGAAAAGGGATTTTTTTTTTTTTTCCTTCGAATTTTCTTGCTAGTTTATTTCCGTGCCTGCTTGCATAATTAGCGAACTTTTTCTGTCTGCCCGTCTGTCTGACTCTTTCTATCTCTGTTTCTCTTTCTTTGTGTCTCTATCTCGCTCTCTGTCTCTCTCTTTCACTCTGTCTTTCTCTCTCTCTCTCTCGCTCTCGCCCTCGCTTTCTATGTGCGTGTGTGCGTTCCAATCATATATGACTGTCTTTGTAGAAGGGAAGGAAAAATGAAAAATAGAAGAAAAAGAAACAGAAAAAGAGGAGGGAGAAGAAGAAGAAGAAGAAGAAGAAGAAGAAGAACAAAAGGTGAAAACAGGAGGATAAGAGGAAGAGGAAGGGAGAGAGAGAGAAAGATAGAGATAGAGATAGATAGATAGATAGATAGATAGATAGATAGATAGATAGAGAGAGAGAGAGAGAGAGAGAGAGAGAGAGAGAGAGAGAGAGGAAAAAAGAGAGAGAGATGACTGCCGTTAACGAACTTTTGAGGTGGAGCTATGCAACATCGCGACTATTTGAATATTATAATAATGCTAGTACTCATTCTCTCCATAGAGGAAGACAGGCTCGACAGATCTACAAACTGCCTAAACAGGATGATGTGCAAAATTTGAAATTAAAATGACACGCAAGCAAACGCTGGCTTAGCACGTGGGCAGAGCGCGTTTTTCTCTCGTCCTATCACACGGACAACCCGCTACCTCTGTCATTTATGCCTGCCAGCCACCACAAGCCTCTACCACCACTACCAGCATTCCCTGCCACACTTTCCAAGCCACTGCCGTGCTTCACAATCTCATGCCACAACCTGACAACAACCTGACAACTACCACAAGCCTCTACCACAGTTTGCAAACGTTCTCTCAGCCACCATAAGCCTTTGCTACCGCCTGCCAACACTATCTGCCAACCACAACAAGCCTCTGCCACTCTTGCCAGCACTCCCAGTCACACTCCACAACACTCCACAGATAACCCAGGGACATAACCATGAGCTGAAAGGCACAACACACACACCAGCCACAACACCATCGCCTCACAACACCTCCCACTTGAACACCATACCATTGCCTCACACAGGGACTGATACCATCTAGAACAAGCAGAGTACGAGGGCTTGATACCAAACGAAGCATGATACCAGACGAAGCCAAAGATCAAACCAAACTTACCAAGACCTGTCCAGCACGTGGATGAAGATTAAGGAGGAAGAAGAGAGAAGAGAAGAAGAAGGAGAAGGAGAAGGAGGAAGAGAAACAAGAGCAAACAAACAAACGTGGGGGAGAGCCGGAGGAGTCGACAAGCGGCGTCACCCTAAGGGAGGAGGGGGGTGGGGGTGGGGCAGGGGTATGGGGGAGGGAGAGGGAGGGATGAAGGAGGTGGAGAGGGGGGAGGGGAGGGGGAGGGGAGGAAGGGGCATGGGCACGGGGGAGAGGGGGAGGGGAGAGGGAGGGAAGACGGAGGTGGAGAGGGGGGGCGGGTCATCACATGGGCGTTGTCGGAGTAACACCGGCGAGGCTCGTGGGCGTCTCCAGTTTAGCCCACGCCCTTGATAATCCGGGCGGTGGGCGGCCGCGTGTAGAGTGTGAGAGAGAGAGAGAGAGAGCGAGAGAGTATGTGGGCGCGCGGGTGGGCGTAGTAGGAATGTCTGCTTGTTTAGAACTGATATGTGTGGGCGGCGGCTGGCGAGAAGTGGGCGTGTATCGGCGTAGTAGTTGCGCTTGCGTTTGTTTGTGTTTGGGCGTGCGTGCATGCCTTTTTGTGAGTGTGGGTGGATGTGTGTGTGTGTGTGTGTGCGTGTGTGATGTGTATATGTGTGTGTGTGTGTGTGTGTGTGTAAACGTGTATGTCCACTGAAGTGTTGTGAGTATACACGTGCGCGAAGGAGGACGAGTGAACCAACACGATTAATCAAATAATTGCAATTTAACAATCAACGTCCATCGACGGTGCATGCATTCATCTGATGTCTATTTGTTGCCTCCTGATCGCATGTGCCTGTGCATGTGTGTAAATACCTGTGCGTACATTTGAATAAGT
>NW_028234410.1:26109485-26111985 GCF_977035675.1 Penaeus japonicus
CTTTACTCGATCATTCTCTCTCCTATCTTCCTCTTTCTTTCTTTCTTTCTTCCTCCATCTCTTTCTTACACTCTCCATTATCCACATTGCTCCACATCAACCTAACTCCATGTCCCTCTATACCCCCTCCCTTTTTCCACACCCCATCACCTAATGTCTCCACCCCCAACCCCCACCCCTCGCCTGTATGTCCTCCTCTTCCTTCCCCTCTCGTCCTCTTTCTCCCGCTCCCTATCATCCCATTTCTCCACCTCCTCCCCTTCCAAAATCACTCCCCCACCCACCCCAATCTGCCCCACCCCCCACCCCACCCCGGGCAACGAGTCTGGACTACAAAACTCGTTTCAAAATCCGACAGGCAATTAGATCCAGGTAATGAGACAAGCGCCTGTGATATCTCCCTCTCTCTCTCTCTCTCTCTCTCTGTCTCTCTCTCTCTCTCTCTCACCCACCCACCCACCCATCTACCCAGCCACCTATCCTTCTGCTATTACTCCCCTGTCCCCAATAATTCCCCCATTTCCTCCTTCCCCCTCCTTTTTTGACATCTGTCCCATCCTCCCAATCATTACGTATTCCTTCTCTTCCCCATTCCTTATCCCTTAACACCCTTATCCTCCCTCCTATCCACCTCCTAAGATATGACGTTTAACATTGGATTCTGACTCTTGGGAAATTAGCACTGTCTTTCAAAATTCGTTCTAGTTTAGGGATGAGAGAGTTTATGTGAGGGAGGAGGGAGGAGATGGGGATGGGGAGGGAGAGGGGAGAGATAGAGAGACAGAGAGAGAGAGAGAGAGAGAGAGAGAGAGAGAGAGAGAGAGAGAGAGAGAGAGAGAGAGAGAGAGAGAGAGAGAGAGAGAGAGAGAGAGAGAGAGATACAGACAGACAGACAGACCGGGAGACAAATAAACAGACGGACAGACATCCAGACAGACAGACGAACAGACAAATAGACATACAAACAGACGGACAGATAGACAGACAGACAGCTATAAAGAGGAGAGCATGTGGGGAGGATAAAGACAAGCCGACGGACAAGGACACATTCAAACAGGGAGACGAAAGACACGGGGGGAGGGGGGGGGCAATAAGAATCAAATACTCACAATTTCCAAACACGCGTACTTGTGGAGCTGATAATAATAACACAGGCGGCTGAGCAGAGAAATGATAACCAAAGATTTAATGCACAGAACGAAGGCGTTCACATAGTCTAGATATTTTCCTCAGACAATCATTCATCGCTATGCCTTCTGCATCAGACTGCAAGCGACGGATAAATTCCTAATATAGATGAATGCATGACATGCATTCCTTAATGAATAGATAGGTAGAAAAAAAAACACAAAGATACATGTGCACACACACACACACGCACACACACAATCACATACACACACACACACATATACAAACACACACACACACACACACACACACACACACAAACACACACAAACACATACACACACACACACACACACACACACACATATCTTATACATATATACATCCATGACCTCATGCCAAGACACAAGCCCCAACAAGCAAGCCAGCTCTTAAGAAATCCCAAATGCCTTTTAAGATGCTGGCCGTGTGTCACGTCCTTGCAACATCGCGAGGCCCCAGCAGCCTCCGCTCGCCGCACCGCAATTCACCACAGCTATTTCCTCGGTGCCATGGAGGCGGCGGCGGTGCGTAGGCTCAATGGCATGTTTTTTTTTTTTTTTTCTTTTTTTTTTTAACCTCTCTATCTCGTTTTTCGTCTTTTTTGTGGTTTGGGTCCGTTTTTTGTTTTCGCTTTTTTCTTTTTTCCTTTTTTTTTTCTTTTTTTTTTTTTTGGGGGGGGGGGGGGCCGGGATTTAATTGTTGGTCTACCTTATGGAGGTGGGGAAGAGGTTTGATAAAAGGGTATATTGTAAAAGGTGACAATATTGTTGTCATTAATGTTTTTATTGATATTATATTTGTAAAGTGAGAACATAATGACTACAGATTTAATGATAATTATGATGCCATTACTACTGCTACTATGGCATTGTTGCTGTTGTACAACTAATAGCATTTCAGCCATTGTCATAATTATCTTAATCAATATCATTATTATAGTATGTTGATTTTTATACTATTGTTATAATCATCAAACATTATTGATATTTTCATTATTGTCATTATCATTATCCGTATTCTTATTAGTATTATTATCATCAGTATTGTTATTCTTAGACGTGTTAGTAGTAGTGGTAGTAGTTTGCAGTAGCAGAATTAGTAGTATTTTCTTATGACTACTGCTAATACTTCTGCTGCTGTTATTATCTTTATCATCATCACCATTAACATCATTAATATTTTCTATCATTGTTATGATATCAACGGTAATAAGATCAATAATATTGGCATTGATAAGGATGAAGTCGCTGGTACCAATAATTCTGATGAAGTTGAATCAAAATGGTGATAAGGATGCTAGTAATAATAAAGATGATGCTGATGATAT
>NW_028234410.1:26126985-26129485 GCF_977035675.1 Penaeus japonicus
CAACAATAGAGGGGAAACACCTAACGTAAGAATAAAATACTAGTTAAACAATTCATGGCAAAGACGATGGTCACATTCAAATGAAAACCGAAACTAAAAAGAGGATAGAGATTGCAACATCACCCCCAACCTCCACCCCCGACAAAGAGTACAGACCAAAAATTAATAGCAATACTTAAAAGAGACCTACATTAGTAGAATGGGAGAGAGACAAAGATTCGCCGCTTAGAAAATCACTTTAACATATAAATCCCTAATTAAAATATTAACGACTACCAAGCCCGCCCCTTTCTTTTATTAAATCTTAACAAGGACCAAAATGCACAGAATCACCCCCCCCCCCTTCCCTCCCCGCCTTCATCCCACGCCCACCCTTTCCTCAACTCCCACAAACCTTTCAAAATCGAAAAGACAGACAAATAAAGAACAGAATCAGGGGGGAAAAAAGTCAGATCACCCTCCACCCTCCCCCAGCCTCCACCTCCCACATCCCCCTTCCCCCCCCTTATTTCAACACGAGTCAGCCCTTGGCATTACAACACATTATGCAAGGGTTTGTACGACAGGCCGGGCTATATAAGAGATGTGGTCACACCTACGCGAAGTCCGGTGTGAGGAGGTTAGGCATGGGAGGAAGACCCTTGGCTGATGCTTGGCACGCTGCCCGTTTTGTAAATCTTGGGTAGGTTATTTATAAGATCAAAGGGTGTAGAGATGAAAAACGAGAAATAAAAAGGGTGGTATTGCATAGATAGAGAATCAACAAGGTGGACTATATGCATGATCAAAACAAGAGTAAATAGACTATAAGGAATAAAAGTAAATAGGAAAATGTGATACAAAACGTATGAAAACCATTAAAACCAACATCATAAACAAGGAAACTTCAATGCCAATAAAAGTAATAATTCAAACTAGACAAAAAAAAAAAAAAAAAAAAAAAAAAAAAAAAAAAAAAAAAAAAAAAGGTATATCAGCCGCATCCCTGGAGGTGAGGTGTGCTCGTGCCCACTCAGGAGTTTTCGGAGTATTGTTGACCTTCCTGGAACCAATAATCTGCTATTTTTCTTGTCGATGCTCAATTTTAAATTCTGTGGTTTATGGTGGGTGATGGCCAGGAACTGTGTGTGTCGCTGGAAGATTATGTAGGATTAAGATTTTTCTTCTAAATTTTGTCCTTTTTTATGGTGGTCTACATTGGGATCATTGGTGTCGTTATTGTCTTTTGGTATGATTTTTTTTTCTTTTTGTTTTCTTTATTTGTCTTTTTGTTTCTGTAATGAGGTACACAAAAAGCATGATGAATAGTGATATGCAATGATGTGTATAGTTCTAATGAATCAAACGGTTTAAGAGGAACTTTAATAACTCTCTTTACTTAAAAAAAGAAAAAAAAATGCTTTCTCAAAATACTTAAATACATCCCGACATTTATTCAAATTTGAATGAGTGTCCATTATATTTAGCCAATTTTCTTAATCTCTTTTTTTTCTTCTTCCCATCATGCACAATACATAATAAGCACAACTCTGTTTAGTTTTGGCTTTATGGCCTATTGATTGACTGGGTCTAACTGGTTAATTAATAAACCTGTTCGTAGGTCCTTACTAGGATAAAGCATTATTTGTTCCCTTGATTTCTTAGTCTTGTGTCTGGAGATTCAAAGGCTGCAACTCCCTTCGCGACTCGTAAATGATTCAGTCTACCTTAAATGGGTGACTTTTTTCACTCTTCTCTGTTTCTTTTATTCTAATGTATCTTACCTTGTTAGACTTGCCTTTTGCTGTGCGAGCGGTAGGTGCGGCTCTCGTAGTAGTAATTTGTAGTAGAGGAGTAGTAATGCTAGTACTTGTTGCAAGGGTGCAATAACGCGTATAGTTGTAGAGATGATAGTGAAAGTACAAGTAGTTGTAGTCGAAGTAGTAGTTATTATTATTTTGTTGTTGTTGTTGTCAGTATTCTGAGTACACAGACATATAAAATGTCTTGAAATAGTAAGAAAAATAGTGGGAGTAACCATATAAGTGATAATAAGTGATTAGTAGTATTTAAAACACATTTTTGCATGAACCATTTGAGTCCCTAAAACACATCTTTGGCTTCATGTGACGCAAAGGACGGCTGAACTTTGCATAAAAATGTCAACCTCAAGTAGAACTGGGTTTTCCATGGCCATTTTTTCTTCCAATGTTTATTTGTAAACTGTTGGTTAAAGCCTTTAGTGGGAGGAAACAAAGGGCATTGAGATATATATCCTTGATAGGATTAACTATACTCTAGCTGTATTGAGAATGCGATAGTCGTTTCTAAATGATAGCAATATGCAATCTTTGTGATCAAATACAGCGGAATTATCTAAATTGTGAGTCGTAGCAACTGACTGATACTGCCAACTTCATAATAGAAAACCAAGAAAGATTGATATATTTGGGTTAAAGTTGTTATTTTTCTTAAATAATAATAATAATAATAATAATAATAACAGATTTTTAAATGACAT
>NW_028234410.1:26151985-26154485 GCF_977035675.1 Penaeus japonicus
CACACACACACACCCATGAACGCTCATAAACAAACAAACACAGATACTCACAAACACACAGACACATACTCGCAAATACACACACACACGCGCGCGCGCACTTACACAAACATGAATTCACAGAATCATGCACGATATCACTTACCCGTACACACCCGTAGACACACATAAATACTAAGTAGTAGTAATAGTCATTCAATTTGTTATTCATTGAAAAAATCAGCTGTTAAATCAATTATTCGTTTTTTTTTTTCTTTCTTTCTTTCTTTTTTATAACCCACCATATGTTTTTTTTTCCTTAAACACATAACAATAATAGAGGAAGCTGTTAGTGATTCTTCTATTGAACTTTGTGATTTATTTCTTCAATAAGTCCGTTGACTCTCCTGATATTCATTGGTATTAATTCATCAATTATCTTATTTAGCCATTGTACACATCTCTACCATGCCCAGATAACAAAAACGAAGGAAATATGAACCATACATCACAATGCATAATGCCTATATATTCCAGTATTTACACCCCTCACTCCCTCCCTTAAAAAAAAAAAAAAAAAAAAAAAAAAAAAAAAATCATAGTGCTACAAACTGCCAAAAAACATCAGCCGGCAACCCACATTAATGAGGAAGGAGAGAAGATAATTAGGTAGGAGAGGAATTAATCCAATCATGGCTCACCCCATTATGCCCCACGTGTTGGCGATAACTCATCCATTACCCTAGGATTAATTAAGGTGAGTCCAGGTAACCATATACCTCGCAGGGTCGGGAGGGGCGGGGGTGGGGGAAGGGGAGAGGAAAGGAGAAAGGGAAGGAGGGAGAGATAGGGGAAGGGAGAAGGAGGAGGGAGGGTTGGGGTCGGGGAAGGCGGATAGGAGGGGGGGATGGTAGAGGGAGGAATGGGAGTGGGGGAAGAGTAGGGAGGGGGAGGAGAGAAAGGAGGAGGGAGGGGGAGGGGGAAGAAAGAGGATGAATGGAGAGGGAGAGGGGCAAATATACTCTCTATCCTTCCCTCCCTCCTCTATTCTCATTCTCCTCCCTTCGTCCTCCATCCATCTCTCTCCCTTCTCTTTCCTCTCATCCTCCACTCTTATGATTCATCCTCCCCTCTCTCCTTTTATCCTATTTCGTTTCCATTCTTGTTCCCTCTTTCTGGAAGCTTCTTAGGCACTTGCAAACCATAGACTCATGAACCGAGTTCATTGTGACAAATTAATAAAAAGATATAAATGAGACTGAATAGTTTCCATAACACGAGAGATGTAATTTACGCGTTTCAGAACTACATGTAGTCCTGAAGACGGGGTAACCCGAAACGCGTATATTGCATCTCTTGTGTTGTGGAAACTGTTCAGTCTCATTTATACCCTTTTATATATAGATTCATCTAAAGTCTTCAGTATGTCACATTTAAAGGTCAGGTCAAGATGACGTCATACAACTGGTGAAGAAACTGAATGAAACTCGCCATTCATTATTTCCACATTCTTCTTCTTCTTCGTGATTATGTTTTTTTTTTTATTGATTCGTTTTTCTTCTTCTTCTTCTTCTTCTTTCTTTTATTTTATTTTCCCTTTTTTTATCTAATTTATTTACCTATTCATTTTTCTATTCCTTTATTTCCCTGTTGCTGTTGCTGGGTGATTTCATACAAATAACATTTCTAGACTCGGTTAAATGCAAAGTGCTAATGGTAGACATTCAGGCATGACGATGAATTGAATGCCGAGTAAATGCATGACAAAAGCACGGTCATAAAATGCACATAAGAACACTTAAGTGGCGACTGCATGCCTTTTAGATAAGCATCCCTTTCTTTCCTAAGGCATAACTTGAGAAGTGAGAGACAGAGACAGAAACGGAGAGAAAGAGAGAGAGAGGAAGAAAGAACGAGAGGGTTAAATGAGAGTGAGGGACGGAGAGAGAAAGATAGGGAGAGAGAGAGAGGAGAGAGAGAATGAGAGAGAGTAAGAGAATGAAGAGAGAAAGAAAGAGAGAGAGAGAGAGAGAGAGAGAGAGAGAGAGAGAGAGAGAGAGAGAGAGAGAGAGAGAGAGAGAGAGAGAGAGAGAGAGAGAGAGAGAGAGAGAGAGAGAAGAGAGAAGAATAGAGAGAGAGAGAGAGAGAGAGAGAGAGAGAGAGAGAGGAAGAGAGAGAGAGCGAGAGAGAAGAGAGAGAGAGAGAGAGAGAGAGAGAGAGAGAGAGAGAGAGAGAGAGAGAGAGAGAGAGAGAGAGAGAGAGAGAGATTATTAATAGTTAAACAAACTACATAAAGAGAAACAATACACCAACGCTACTGCAAATAACCTCGAAAAATAACATAAACCGAACAGTAAGACAAAACTAAAACAAATAAATCAACAAATAAATAAAACAGCCAAACAAGCACAAAAGCAAAAATAGAATCACTTCGGGCAATATTTTGACTTCATATTACGGCTGGACAGCGACTATATAAAAGGTATTTATACATTCATAAGCATAATGACTTGGCTGTATG
>NW_028234410.1:26189485-26196985 GCF_977035675.1 Penaeus japonicus
TACTTGTTTTTCATTCGCTTTTTCTTTGTTTTTGTTTTTTTGTTTTTCAACTGTGTGTGTGTGTGTGTGTGTGTGTGTGTGTGTGTGTGTGTGTGTGTGTGTGTGTGTGCGTGTGTGTGTGTGTGTGTGTTTTGAAAGTCTGTGTGTATGTTTGTGTGTCTGCGTGCCTTTGTGTGTTTCCTTGTGCGCAAGTGTTTGAGCGTGTGCATGCGACCGTACGTACGTACATTGACGTCTATATATGTATGCATCAACATACAAATAAAAAAGATAACCAGTGACCTAAAACAATCCCCTAACTATTCCCCCTCTTGATTCCCCAGAACCCTCCAGCTCTAATCGTATGGTTTCTGATTATCTGAACCAGATAGACTGCAGTAGCAATTCGCTCTAATCGCGATGGTCGGTGTATGTTTTATATAACGTAATACCCCGTTCCACATGTGACAAAACAAAAACACTAGATTAATACACCCACGTTCCTTTCTCCTGATTACTGTTCCTTCAGTTTCTCTCCCCTAATTGATACTAGTAATTACTGCTTTAATTGTCTTTAATTGGCGCGGCGAAACGGACAGATAGGTCCTTGTAAACAAGTAAATAAATCCAGTTGTATTACTGGGTCGTAAAGAAATGTGATAATCAAAGCATTCGATCTAATTAAAGGTAACACTGAGCCGAATTTATTGACATCAGGTGAAGGAAAGATCAATATCAATATATACATACATGTATACACATATATCTATATATCCATATAAATAACACAAAAAAGTGCAACATCAAACATGTTCCTCACTCCCCTCCTTCCCTCCCTCCCTCCCTCCCCCTCCGCCCCCTTCCCCTCCCTCCCCCCGCATCCAGCAAGATGCTACAAGAGGCAAGCGAGAGGGCTGTACTGCAGGCTCCTACGCTCCCTGTGTTTGTCCGGGCGTTCGAAGGCACCGTAAAACAACCATTTGGAAGGATGTTTGCCGGCCAGAATGCCACTTGGCAGCTCCGTCGCTCGTCGTCTCAGAGGTCGTAAAGGCTGGCTTACTCCTTCGACCTACCTGCTGTTCCTCGGCTTCCTTTCTCGGCTTCGTGTTTCTTTGTTCTTGTGTATTTTGTTTATCTTTTATGTTTTATTATCTTTTTCTTTTCTTTTTTGTTTATATTATTTTATCTTGTTTTCTTTCGTACTCGGTGTGTCCCTGTGTCGTTCTATAAGTGTACATTTTTTTCTTATTTTCTGATGACCTGTCTTCTTTATTTTTATATTCTTCACTACTTATCCTAATTCTGTTATAGAGTATCTCTTATGCGTATCTATCTCCATGTTTACATAACCCGACACAGTTTAGAAAACAATAAATGTAGGAAGAAGGGCTAGTTTGTATCTGTCCATCCACTTCTTTCTCCCTCACGGTAAATATTTTTCTTCTACGCCTCTTCCTCATTTTCGCCCCTTTTCTGCCCCTAACCTCCACTTCTACATCTTTCCATTTTCCATTCTATGATCTCTTCTATGACTCCTTTTCTTCTCCTCTAAATTTGACTCGCTCTCTTCATTCTTCATTTCCCGAAGTTTCTCCTCTTTTATTCTTAGTTCCATCTTCACCAAGTCGCCGTTCTACTTTCTCATTTCCTATTCCATTCTCTCTTCTTTCCATCGCCTCTTTTTTTCTTTTTTTTAATCTTTCATTCCGTTTTCAAATTTTATTGGTCGGGAGTACTTTCATCCTCCTCCTTCTCTTTTTTTTCATTCTGTTCGTCTTTCAATTCCTTTTCAGGCAGGCTTTGTGTGTGTCTGTGTGTGTGTCTGTGTGTGTGTGTGTGTGTGTGTGTGTGTGTGTGTTAGTGTGTCAGTGTGTGTGTGTGTGTGTGTTAGAGTATCAGTGTGTGAATGTATGCGTGTGTCTGTATGTGTGCATGTGCGTTTATGCGTCCGTGCGTGCGTGTGCGTTTGAACCCTAAGTAGGGAAACGCATATTTGCAAACTGACCAGACGTGACGCTACACCGATTTCAGTTCCCAGTTTTCTGTTCCAGATTTCCGATTTGGATTCCGAGTTGGCGATGTCAGCGATAGCAAAGAATGTGCTGAAGATAAGCGAAGAACGAGGGGCAGATTTTCGGGGAGGCGCGGGGCGAAGGACGTGCTTAAGGAAAGGGTCGTAAAGAAGGAGTAACACGGAGGAAGGAAGGGAGAAAGAAAGGAGTCGAATTACTGTTTATCTATCATTGGTTTCTTGATTTTTTTTATTTTTTATTATTATTTTTTTTTTTTAGAAAGCGAAATTCAGTCGGGATGGCTAGTAAGGGTCCAATATCAAAATTTATTTGTCAAATTTAGAGCTGCATTTCCATTTCCATATTGTTTCATGAAGCTTGCATACACGCACATACACTCAGACAGACACACTATATACACAATAAGTGAGTAAACAACACAAAAAAATCAGAATCTGGAAAGCATTCCCGCTACAATCCACAAAAGAAGATAATCCAGAAATGAATAAGATATAGAAAAAAAATATATATATATTTGTCTGAGATAATGGATCTGCCACAGACACATCCTTCTCGCCGGAACGGCAATTGTACTGTGAATTTCTGCTTTGAGAGCTGTGCCCCGAGACGGCAACTATGATGAATTAGATCCAAACGCCAAATTGAATTCTCGTGTCGGGTTTGCAGTCATGCAAAGGACTAAAGGGGCTTGCATGATTCTGCATAACTCATGGCGCAAGATATATTTCTTCTGTTATTGCGTTCATTTCAATGTGCAATCATAACGATATCACTTTTACTTACTTTTGTTTAAAATGAACATCTCTTACATATAACTTTTTTTAAAGGGAAGGTTACCATCAGTGGTGAAAGATATGTACCATCTCCATTAAGGAAAAGTATATTGTAGAATTTTTTTTCTAACTCCAAGTACCTGCTCACCGTTAAATCGAGATTCGACAAAGTTGTCACTGTCGCATATTAAACTCATGAAAGTATTCAATTTAATGCATTGTGAGAGACTTGTGAGAAAAATTCAAGAATGATTATTCCTATCAGACTGACTTACATCAGTCGTATTTCCTAGAAATATTATATATAAATTGTCATTATCACGATCATTGGTGATTATCCAGTTATCAAACGCAAGATACGCTGCGAGTGTTTGTTCCTTTTCTGTGTTCTTTTAGGACACTTTCTTCAACAAAATCAAGGCAATAGAATGCAATGTGAATCCTGAATGCAATTTCGGTTTGGATTCAAACGTGAGGCAAGCAGGTAGACTTCGAAGTTCATTCTCTTCACAGGAATGCTGTCAATAAACACGTTCATGAGTACTGTGAATGCTCTCACTCTCTCTCTATCTCTCTCTATCTCTCTTTCTTTCTCTCTCTCTCCCTCTTTCTCTCTCTCTCTCTCTCTCTCTCTCTCTCTCTCTCTCTCTCTCTCTCTCTCTCTCTCTCGCCCATCCTGGGTCATTCTCCCTCTCTCTCTCTCCCTCTCTCTCTCTCTCTCTCGCCCTCTCTCTCTCTCCCTCTCTCGATATTCTCTCTTTTTTTCCTCTCTCCCTCTCTCTCTCTCTTCACAAAACACCAAACCTCCACTACACTTAGCATAGCATCGATCATCAACAAAATCTCTGCGTATCATCTCTATTCTAACACATTAATTTAACTTCTCAACAGAAAACACTCTCTCTCCTCTCTCTCTTTCTCTCCTCCTCATTACATTGTCCTCCCTCTCTCTTTTCTCTTCTATGTATTCATCTAACTATCTGTCTATCTGACCCGCTTATATCTCTACCTTCGATAATTTCATCTTCCCCCCCCTTTCTCCTCTCCTCCCCCCCCCCCTTTGTCCCCCCCCCGCCCCTCCCCCTCGACTTTACTTTTCATCTTTCCTCTTCTCCCTCACTCTCTCCCTCTCCCTCACCATCTCCCTCTCCCTCTTCTCTCTCCCACCTTCCCTCCATAGTCTACTACCCTCTCCCCTCCCCTTCCCCTCCCCTCCTTTTTCCTTCCCTCCCTCTCCCTCTCCCGCAGATTCACCTCTCCCTCTCCCTCTCCCTCCTCTCTCCTCCCCCTCTCCCTCTCTTCCCTCTATCTCAGTCCTCACCTACCCACGACCTGGCCCCACCTCTCTCGAGATCCCCGGGCTTCCATCTCCCCCCGCCACCTCACTGCACCGCGGCTGCACCTCATCGGGTCACCGGCATCCTCCACTCACATCTCACACGCCCCCCGCATCTCTCCCTCTCCCTCTCCCTCACCCTCTCTCCTAACCTGCCCTCTCCCTCTATTCCCTGTCTTCACCCTCCCCCCCCCCTCTCAGTCTACTCCTATCACAGCCCGTCTCATACGCTCTCCCATCTCCTTCTCCTCTCTCGCTCCCCCTCCATACTCTCTCACCCTCCCCTCACGCCCCTCTCGCCTCTCGCCATCTCTACCCTACTCCCGTCTACTCTCTCTCCTCTCCTCTCACACACCCCCATCTCTCTCTCTTTTTCTCTTCTATTATTCCTCTAACCATCTGTCTAACAGAACCCCAATTCCCTCACACACCCTCGCAACATCCCCTACTCCCACTCACTTCCATCCTCGTTCCCCTACTCCCTCTACTTCCCTCTCAATTACTCAGCGTCCATCTCTTCGTATGTTCACTTTTCACAAAGCCTCTTATCAGCTCATGCATCCTTCTATCATCCTTTCAAAACCGCACTCCCACCTCGATCACCTCTCCAGCCCTAGCTCCCCCTCCCCCTTCCCCCCTCCCCTCCCCCCTCGGCATCTCTCCATTCCCTCTCCCTCGTTTCCCCTTCAACACACATCCCTAACATCTCCCTCTCCCTCCCCTTCTCGCCTCTCGTCTCCCCACGCCCCGACTCCCTACTCCCATCCCCCCCCTCCCCTTTCTCTACCCCTTCTCCTCTCCCGTCTCCCACACCCTCTCCTTCTCCCTCACGTCCCATCTCCATTAACTTCCTCCCTCTACGCTCCTTCCCCCATTACCACCTCCCCTTCCCCTTCTCCCTCTCCCTCTCCCTCTCCTTCCATAAATTCCTTGCACGCGCCCTCCTTCCCCGCAGCGAAGGCAGGAAGAGCCAGCAGTAATGTGCATGGCATCAGGCACGATCTTTAGCCTGTAATTTCGCTCGATATCAGCTCGCTATCTCCCGATCGTGCCAACATCTTGCTATTATGACTGACAGTTACAGTTGAACGCACGTACGCGGTCGGATCCTTCCCTGCCCCCCACCGCACTCGCCCCTCCCCCTCACCCAACTCCTCTTGTTTTGTATTTTTATTCTAACGAAATCCCTCCCTCCCATCTCTTCCCCCTCCAACGGCTCCACCCCACCTCCACGCCCACCCATCCGTAGCCCTCTCCCATCTTCCCCCCTCCCTCTCCCTCTCCCTCTCCCTCTCCCTCTCTCTCTCTTCTCCACCCCTTTTATCCCTCCCTCTCGCTCCCCCTCCCTTTCCCCCTCCCTCACCCACCCCCCCCCTCCCCCTCTCCCTCCTTCCCCCCCCCTCCTTCCCCCCTCCCCCTCCCCAACTCACCATCACTCTCCCCCCACCCCCTTCCCCCCTCCCCCCCCCTATCCCATTCTGCCACTCCCCCTCCCCCCCCCTCCCTCCCCTTCTCCCCCTCCTCCCCCTCCCTTCCCCCTCCCCCTCCCCCTCCCCTCCCGATCGCTCCCCCACGTCCCCCCTCCCTCGCCCCCTCCCCCCTCTCCACCTCCACCCCCTCCAACACCCCTTCTCCCACTCCCTCTCCCTCCCGTTATCACTCTCCCTCTCCCATCTCCCTCTCCCTCATCCTCTCCCTCCCCCTCTCCCCTCCACCTCCCCCCCATCCCCTTCTCCCTCTCCATCTCCTTCAGCATCAAATTCCCTTGCAAACGCGCCCACCTATCCTCCATTTCCCCGCAGACGAAGGCAGGAAGAGCCAGCAGTCCTACGATGTGCAAGGCATCCCCCCAAGGCACGATCTTTTACCTGTAAATTTCGCTCGAATATCAGCTCGCTATCTCCCGGAATCCGTGGCCAAACATCTTGCTACCCCCTCACCCATCCTACCTCACTCCCTCCCACCCCCCACCACCCCCACCGACCACAATAACAAACTCCCATCCCTACTCCTACCCTCACCCACGTCCCCACCCATCCACCACTCCACCCCCACCCCCCCCCCTCACCCCTTAGCCCCCCCCCTCCCCCCCCCCCCCCACCCCCCCACTTCCCGCACCCACCCCGCACCTCCCCCCCGGTTCCTCCCCCTCCCCCCTAATCCCCCTCCCCCCCCCCCCCTTCCCCCCCCCCGACCCCCCACCCCCCCCCTTCCCCCCCCCTCCCCCCTCCCGCCCCCCCCCCCCTCCCCCTCCCTCCCCCCCCCTCCCCTGCCCGCCCCCCTCCCTGTCCTCCCCCTCCCCTCCACCCCTCCCCTCCCCCCCCCTCCCTCCCCTCCTTACCCCCCTACTGACAGTTACAGTTGAACGCACGCGGCGGTTCCCCCCCACCCCCCTCCCCCCGTTTCTCCCTCGCCCCCTCCTCCCTTCCCACCCGTCCCCCCCCCCCATCCCCCCGCATCCGCCTTCCCCCCCCCTCCTCCACCCCCCCCCCCCCCTCCCCCCCTTCACTCCCCCATTCCCCCCCCTCCTCCCCCCCCCCGCCCCTCCCCCTCCCCTACCCCCCTTCCTCCCTTCCCCCCCCCCCCCTCCCGGTCGTTCCCAACCCACCCCCCCACCACACCCCCCCCCCCCCCCCCCACTTCCCCCCCCCCCCCTCCCCTTTCCCTCCCGCCCCTCCCTCCCCCCCCCTCCCCCCCCCACCCCCCTTCCCCCCCCCCCCCCCCCCCCGCTAGAGTTTTGTTGACCCCCCCCCCCCCTCCCGGCATGGGAGAAGCCCCCTGCCTCCCCCCCCTCTACCGCGGGTTCATTAACTTGATATAATCACAGGGCACTGAGTATGGGTTGATAACACGTATCATACATGATTAGGGGTCAAGTCTGTCTGCTTTAACCTTTTTATTTTTTTTTTTTTTTTTTTTTTTTTTTTTTTTCTTTTTTTTTTTTTTTTTTTTTTTTTTTTTGGCTCGTTCGTATAGTTCGTTCGGTGCCGGAAAAAGGGATAGGAAGAGATCCTGCATCCATAGTTTGCAAAGTGAATTTTGGCCGCGATTTATGCATGGCAGGTGTTCTGGTTAGGGTTGAGATGGTGGTAGGGAAGGGGGAGGGGGTGGAGGGTTAATAGGGAGGGAGAGAGAATAAGGAGTAGGGGAGGGAAGAGAGAAGGATGATGGGAAGGAGGGGGAGGAGGAAGTGGGCGCGTGCCTGTATGTGTTTATATATTTTTTTTCTATCAATTCAATGTTTTCTTGTCTGATGGTTTATGTAACAATATTCAAGTTATATCTTTATTATGATTTTTCTTGTTTAAACTTGTACAAATACATACATACATACATACACACACACACATACACACACACACACACACATAATAACTAC
>NW_028234410.1:26199485-26201584 GCF_977035675.1 Penaeus japonicus
ATATATATATATATAATATATATATATATATATACATATATTTAGAGAGAGACAAAGAAAAGAAACATGTTTGAAGAGATAGAGAACAAACAGATAGCCTAAAAAAAGGAAATCAAGAAGAAAATGTGAAGAAGAATGAAGAAACAAGGGGGAAAACCAATGTAAGAATAACTGAAAATTACAAACAAAAA
Source organism: Penaeus japonicus (assembly GCF_977035675.1). Classification (NCBI taxonomy): domain Eukaryota; kingdom Metazoa; phylum Arthropoda; class Malacostraca; order Decapoda; family Penaeidae; genus Penaeus; species Penaeus japonicus. The sequence goes on from NW_028234410.1 coordinate 26,199,677, forward strand.
AAATAGAACATAATCCTTTCGAAGACTCGCACTATTTCCCCCCGTCGTTGCGGACGAGTTTGCTTTCTTCAGATACCCGCGCGCCCGTCATGCTTAAAACATCGACGAAAAAACAGCTGAGCCGCATTGGCCATTCATACCCTTACGTCTAGCATATCAGCACACATAACACGCACTCCAAAGTTCACATGTTCTCTTTCTGCTACAACACGTCAACAAGGCTGTCCAGATATGCTCTCATACGCTACCAGGACTGCATATCTAATGCGTCAACACAAAGCATGTTGTCACGTAAACATATGATATATCAGGATCTCACCTTGCGTCATTCGCTTGCATGTCTGTCATACCAAAGCAAGCAATGGCACATGCTTGGGTTGAAGTTAAAGTGATGTCAGATACGTCTCGTTTTGTCTCGTCTCTCTCTCTCTCTCTCTCTCTCTCTCTCTCTCTCTCTCTCTCTCTCTCTCTCTCTCTCTCTCTCTCTCTCTCTCTCTCTCTCTCTCTCCCTCTCTCTGTGCTCCTGTCTCTCTCTCTGACTCTTGCTCTCTCTCTCTCTCTCGCTCTCGCTCTCATCTTTCTCCCTCTCTCTCTCGCCTCCTCGCTCTCTCTCCCTCTCCTCCTCTCTCTCCCTCGCCTCTCTCTCTCCCTCTCTGTCTGCCTGTTTGTCTGTCCTCTCTCTCTCTCTCTCTCTCTCTCTCTCTCTCTCTCTCTCTCTCTCTCTCTCTCTCTCTCTCTCTCTCTCTCTCTCTCTCTCTCTCTCTCTCTCTCTCTCTCTCTCTCTCTCTGCTCGTCTTCCTCTCTCTACTTCTGCCTGTCTGTCTGTCTGTCTGTTTGTCTATCTATGTCTGTCTTTGTTTTTATCTTTGTCTCTGGCTCTGTCTGCCTCTGCCTCTGCCTGCGTACCTCTCTCTCACGCTTTCTATTTGTCTCTAACATTAAAAAAACAGCATTCCACCCTGATACCTAACTGAGGAGAGGTTCACCTGCCTAACACAACCTAGCTAACAACCTCCTCACGGCTAACAAAGCGTAAGGTGCCTAATGGAGTCATCAAAGTGTAACGCGATACGCCTAAGACTTCGCGAAACTCATGGGCTTGTGTAAACATTACGGAGTTACATTCTCAATACGGCCTTTCCATTCTCATGTGTTATTATAATGATAATAGTGTATCTTTTGTGTTTGTTCTGTGACACGTGGATTGCGATATTCCATAATTAGAGAAGGAGAAAATTAACGAATTATTTTGGAATTGAGTTAACATTATGTTTTTCTCTATATTATTGTGTGATACGTGTTTAGGGTTGTGTCCACACACATTAATATGCCAACAAAAAGTACACATGTATCTATTGCTTTATTTCAAATGAATGAGTGGAAGATACATGTAAATCATTACTGCTGTAGGAATTACTTATATCACTAATGCTACTACTAACGCTACTGCTACTGTTAATGATGTTTCTAAGACTACTACTCATTCTACTACTACTACTAATAATAATGATGATAATAATGATAATAATTATGTTGCTAATACTATTACCACCACTATTACTATTACTACCACTATTACTATTACTACTACTATTGCAAATACTACTCTTCTCATTATTCATTCATTCCTACCGACGATAATTAATGTAACTAAAATCGGCTTATAAGTTAAAAAAAAAAAAATGTTAGGTAGTATTGGTATTATAGCCCTAGTCCCCTACTCTGCCCCACATCCTAACCCCTCCTCGGAACCCCTTCACAAACCCCTCCTAACTCCAATACCCTTTTCCCTCTTCCTCACTCCTACCCCCCTCCTCATCCTCCACCCTTTCTAGATACTTCTAATATCTAAAATCCTATCCCTTCGAAGCATCTTTTTCCCTATCACCCTTTTTCCCCTAAGCCACT
>NW_028234410.1:26204184-26209184 GCF_977035675.1 Penaeus japonicus
CTCCCCTCCCCCTCCTCTCTCTCTCCTCCTCTCTTATCTGCATCCTCTCTCTGTCTCTCTCTTCCCCCCTCTTCCATTCCTCTCTTCTCCTCTCCTCCTCTCTCTCTCTCTCAATCTTCCTTCCCTCCTCCTCTCCCCCTCTCCCCCTCTTCTCTCCTCTCCCTCTATCTCTTCCTTCCCCTCCATCCCTCTCTCTCCTCTCTCTCCCATCCTCTTCCATTCCCCTCTCTCTTCTCTCTGCGGGTCTCTTCTCTCTCTCTCTCTCATTCGTCTCTCCTCATTCTCCGCTCTCTCTCTCTCTTCTCTACCCCCATCCTCAATCCTCCTCTTCTCCTCTTCCTCTCTCTCATTCCCTCGTCACTCTTTCTCTTACTCTCTCTACTTCCTCCTCTTCTCCTCCTCTCTCCCTCTCATTCTCTCCTATATATATTCATATATATAGATATATATATATATATATATATAGATATATATATATATATATAGACAGATATATATCATATATATATATATATAAATATCTTTTCCCTATCTATCTATCTTTCTAGTCTATCTATATCTATCGATGCGTCCTATCTCTCTATCTCTCTATCTCTCCTCTCTCTTCTCCTCTCTTTCTCTCTCTCTCTCTCTCTCTCCCCTCCCTCGCTCTCTCCTCCTCCTAGTCCCCTCTCCACTCTCTCTCCTCTCCCCTCTCTCTCTCCTCTCATCCTCCCTCACTCCCCCTCTCCTCCACAATCTCTCTCTCTCCTCGGCGCCCCCCCTGAACTCTCCTCTCTCCACACCCCCTCGCACCCCCCTCGCCTCTCTCTCCTCCTGTGTCTCCTTCTCTCTCTCTCTCCTCATCCCATCCTCCAAATCTCTCTCTCCCCCTCCCTCTCTCTTCCACTCTCTCTCCTCTCATCTCGGTTCATCCTCTCTCTCTCTGACGTCTCTCTATCCTATCTGAATCTTAGCTTGTCTAACTATCTATCTGTCCTCACCCTCTTCCAGATTTAACATCTCTCTCATCTCTCTCTCGTCCCCACCAATCACCCAATCCCCCTTGTTCCTTCCTCCCTCCCTCCCTCCTCCCTCCCTCCCTCCCTCCCTTACTCTCTCCCTTCCCTTCCCTCTCTCCCTCTCGCTCTCCATACAATAAACGCGCGTAAAGCTATGCAGTGCTCACTCCCAGACACGTTTTTGCAACGCCTAAAGCATCTTACTTTGCCCCAGACACGCCTTCCACCTACCTTGAAGACAGGTATGAGCCACCTGGCCTGTGTACTGGCTCGTTCTAGGTTCTTTTTTGGGCAAATGAGATATATGGTGTGAAAGAAACGGCCAGGGAGAAACAGGTCCTGCTACGTCTGACAAACTTGTATGCATGTATTTATCTTTTTGTTTTTGTTCTTGCTTTTTTGCTTTTTTTCATTCGGTTGCGTTGTTGTTGTGTGTAAATATTTCTTATATGACTTTTGGATTTTCGTGTATCTGAACATATGTATGTTCCTTTTTTTAAATATTTTTTGTTTCTTGGTAGGTCGGTTTGTTATTGCGATTCTTTTCGTTTTTGTTCAACAAATGTTCACATTTCATTCTTTTCCTTCTTTTCCTTTTCCTTTTTTTTTCTTGTTTTCCTCCCTGCCTTTCTCTTCCTCCTCTTTCCCTTTCTCGCCTTTCTCCTCCTTCCCTCTTTCCTGCCTTTCTCCCTTCTCTTGTATGTATGTGTGTGTTTTTTTTTTCTGTTAGCTATATGATGGTGTGTGATATTGTTTCGCATGATGAATTAGATAAAACCATTTATGCGTAATTTTCATTCAAATCCGAATGTATTTGCCACATCTAATAGATATTGTCCAATGAAAACTAATCGTGTATCATGTGTTTCAATACAAAATGGTTTAGATACAGTAACTTCTACTGCAGGACGGCTTACCAGATTCACTTCAAAAGTCACTGCAAATCGAGACATAGCAAGTTTGGCCGACTGCACATTTTGTACATATTCATCCTGTATATATTCAAGCTCGAACAAGCTCATCTCTTGCCTTGCCACTCCCTCACTCTCTCTACACAATGTCATTCTCGCCACAGCTCTGAAAATATGCCCCTCCACTCCCATCTGTTCATCCCCCTCCGCTCCTCCTCTCCTCTCCCTTCCCCCTTTCTCTACCTCCCTTCCTCACCTCCTTCCACTCCCTTCCCCCTCTCCACCTCCCTCTTCCCTCTCACCCCCAGCCCTACCCTTCTCTTAATCCTTCCTCTCCCTCTTTCTCTCCTACCTTCCTTCCCTCCCATGCCTCCCTCCAGCTCTCCCTCCCCTTCTCCATCTCTCCCTCATTTCCCTCCATCTATCCCTCCCCTCCCTCCATCTCTCCTTCCCTCCCCTCCCTTCGTACCTCCATCTCTCCCCTCCCTCCATCTCTCCTCCCCTCCCCTCCCTTCTCTTCCTCCATCTCTCCCCTCCCTCCATCTCTCCTTCCCTCCCTCCCCTCCCTTTTCTTCCTCCATCTCTCCCCTCCCTCCATCTCTCCTTCCCTCCCCTCCCTCCTCTTCCTCCATCTCTCCCCTCCCTCCATCTCTCCTTCCCTCCCCTCCCTTCTCTTCCTCCATCTCTCCCCTCCCTCCATCTCTCCTTCCCTCCCCTCCCTCCTCTTCTTCCATCTCTCCCCTCCCTCCATCCCTCCATCCCTTCCCTCCCTCCATCCCTCCATCCCTCCCCTCCCCCCATCTCTCCTTCCCTCCCCTCCCCCCTTCCATTTCTCCTCCCCTCCCCTCCCTCCCCTCCCTCCTCTTCTTCCATCTCTCCCCTCCCTCCATCCCTCCCCTCCCTTCCCTCCCTTCCTACCTCCATCCCCCCTCCCCCTTCCCCGACACACCCCTAAGACAAGCACCAAGATGTCAGTGAGGGGCGGAGTGCCTCTTCCCTGGGCAGTAACACGTCTAGTCACACGTGCTTTAGCTTGACGTAGTGCAGTGCGGGGAAATATGTTGCGTTGACGATAACTCAGGGCAAGACGGGGTCGCTGTGGCTTGAAAAGGTGTGAAGAAATGGGTTGTTAGACATAATCCTTCTCTCCTTCTGAGCACTCGCTGGTCTTCGTCTTCTTCTTTTTTTCTTTTTTCTTCGTCTTCTTCTTTCTTCTTTTTCATCTACTCTCTCTCTCTCTCTCTCTCTCTCTCTCTCTCTCTCTCTCTCTCTCTCTCTCTCTCTCTCTCTCTCTCTCTCTCTCTCTCTCTCTCTCTCTCTCTCTCTCTCTCTCTCTCTCTTTCTCTTTCTCTTTCTCTCTCTCGCTCTCGCCTTCTCTCTTTCTCTCTGTGTTATCTTCATTTCTTTAGTGGTATTGTTGTTATTGTTATTATTATCATTATCATCATTATCATTTTTATTATCATTATTGTTATTGTTATTATCATTGATATGATCTTTCTAATAGTGGTTATTATTGTTGTTGTTGTTGCTATCATTATGATCATCATTATTATTATTATCATTGTTGTTATTTTCACATCATTATTATAATCATCATTATTATGTTGACAATTATTATAATATCAATATTATTATCATCCTTATCATTATCATTAAAAATACCATTATCATCATTACTATCACTGTCTTTATCGTTATATTTTTTCGGTATTGTCATTGTGGTCACTTTATCGTTGATGCTATTGCTATCACCATTATCAATATTATCATCATAATTATCAGTATCATTGTTATCAGTATCACTATTACTGTTATCATTATCATTACTTTTCCTAATATCATTATTACTATTAATATCATTATAATTATCACTACCATTATTATTATTATCATCATTAACATCCTAATGATACCTTATATTATTGTCATTATCATCATCATGACCATTATCTTCATCATCGTCATCTTTATTATCTCCCTCTGTTACTCTTTTCCGTATTTTTAATCTCATTTTGTCCACATTCTCCTTCTTTATGTTTTCATCCTTTCGTCTTTCTCCTCTTTTCATCTAATCCTCCATCTCCTACTTTCTCCGTTTCCCTCGCTTCTTCTTATCTTTCGTTACTATTTATTTTCTCTTCTCTTAGCTTTTTGTTTCTCCTTCTCATTTTCTTGTCCACCTGTTTTCTCTACCTCTTCCTCCTCCTCTTATTATCATTCACATTCGTCTTCCCCTTAGTTTATCTATTCTTCTTCTCCTCTTCCTTCTAGGCCTGTTCCTCTTCTTCGTATTTTTCTTCTTCTTTTGATTTTCCTCTTTCTCGCGTTTCTTCTTCTTTGTCTTCTCCGTCTTTTTACTCTTCTTCTTTTCCTTCTCTTCCTTTGCCCATTTTTTTGCAGTTTGCATGTTGTGCTTTCGGCGATATTTGTGATTCGCAGGTTACTTCAGACTTCCCCCCTCCCCCTCTTCCTCCCTCCCTCCCCCTCACTTCATGCCCTCCTCCCTCATCATCCCTCATTCAGACACTTCCATCTTCTTCTCCCTAACCCCCCTAACTTACCATCCCCCCCACCTCCACTCCCACCCCCTTTACATTCCCAACTTCTCCATTCTGCTATTCCCTCTTCCCCCAAAACTTCCCCAACCTCCAAGCTTACCCCCAACCCCCCCTAACTACCTCCATTTTCACCCCCCTCCACCTCCCCCCTTAATATTCTCATCTCCATCCCATCCCCCTCCCTCCCCCAGCCCACTCCCCCATCCCACTCCCCCATCCCCCTCCCTCCACCAGCCCACTCCCCCAGCCCCCTCCCTCCTCCAGCCCCCTCCCTCCCCCCTGCATCCTCCCAGGCGAAATGCAAGCTAAATAATCCATGCAAATAAGGATCAGTTGTAACTCACAGCGTGGACGAAACCTGTGCCTCGCTCCGTGTTTGTGTTATTCTGATGTTCAGTTTATTGCTTTTTCTGAAGAGCTGAGGGTAGAACTAGTTTTTTTTTTTTTTTTTTTTTGAGGAGGAGGAGGAGGAGGGGGTGAGTAAAATTGCATCTTGTGCTTTTTTCGGTTTTTTTTTTCCTAGGGTT
>NW_028234410.1:26221684-26224184 GCF_977035675.1 Penaeus japonicus
CAACTCCATTTTTTCCTAACCCCTCTCGTCCTTTTCTTATCACCTATATGTAATTTATATTCAACCATTATTGTAACAAACGCCATCTCCCTTCACCCTCACCCTCTCAAAAAACAATAAATAAAAACAAATAAAAAACACTTTCTCTTTTTACACACCATTGTCACTTTCTTTAGCATCATCAGTCCTTCCCCAGACCCTATGAACCCCTCCCCTCTCCCTCCTCTCCCTCGCCACCCCCACCCCCACCCCGCCCCAGACCTCTCCTCGAACTAGACCCTGTCGCTGGGAGACGCCCATCCCGGCTCCTGAATCGTGGGCGCCGCTTTTCTGCCGCCTCTTCTTCGGCTCTTTCTTGAGTTCGCTTTTGTGTCTCGTTTTTGGATTTTTTTTTTTTTTTTTGGGGGGGAGGGGGGAGTTTGTCTTGTTTTGTGTTTCTGTTTTGTTGTTTTTGTTGCGAATGTTTGTTTATTTAGATTTTTTTTTCTGGGGGGGCTTAGGTTTTCTTTATCTCGGTAGTTTTGATGTCTGTTTGTTTATATGTCGTTCTTACTTTCTGTTTCTCTCTCTCCCTCTCTGTCTATCTATCTATCTATCTGTCTATCTAACTATCTATCTCTCTATGAATCTATATCTCTTTCTCTTTCTCTTACCTCATTCTCTCTCTCTTCTCCTTCCTTTATCTTCTTGATTCTTCTTCTATCTCTCCTTTCCTGACTCATTTTATTCATCGTAATCGTGGCAGTATATCAATATGGCGACGCAAAGGCGATTCGAACCTGTTGCTTGATTTTTATTCACTTATTTTTTTCTTCTTACTCTTAAGGGATTTTTTTTTTTTTTTTTTTTTTTTTTAGTCTTGGAGGTTCAACAAATATCGAAAACCGTTTTTGTAATGTTTTCCTTATGGGGTTATTGTCTTAAGATGTTTGTAGTATCTATAAATCTTCACCAGCACTTTTAATTAAGATCAATGCATTCTCAATCACGATAAGTGTCATAAATAAACCTAAATATTATGTTGGCGTTAAATTGGAAGCTTATATGAGATTTTTTTTTTTTTCTTTTTTTTTTAAATATATATGATGCGGAGGAATTTTAACGATTTAGAATAATGATAATAGTAATGATAACAATAACAATAGTCATGATGATAATTGATAATGAAAATGATTATGATTATAATGATTATGATGATAATGGTAAAGATATCAATTATAGCAATGTCGGTAACAAAAATTATTATGATAATTACAATAATCATAAAAATGTCGATCATGATAATGACGATCCTGAAAACAACGGCAATGATGATAATAATAGTAATGATAATGACAATGATATATGTAATAAAAGTAATAGAAATAGGAATGACAATAACGATGATTATTCTTATCATTATTGTCATCATTATCATTATCATAATCATAAGAATGATATTACTAGTATAAACTTCAAACAGTGATAATGAGAAGAAGAAAAAGAAATAGATTATCAGAGGGAAACATGAACAGATGAAACGAAGTGATAAATATAAGAATACCGCTATGGAGAAGAAGATAAAATAAATAAACGAGTATAGTAGATTAAGAAAAACTGAAGGAACTTGAATGAAAATGACTAGGAAAAAAAAGGAAATAGATAATATAAAAGAAAAAATATATATATATATGGATAATAAAACGAAAAGGAAGAAGAAGAAGAAGAAGCAGAAAAGAAAAGATCAACCTAACTATCATAGCCACTTTGCACTGACAATAATGCTCTGTTTAATTACGGTGTTTAAGCGAACACGTATATTACTTGTTAGTGTTTAAAGTTCCCATCAGGCGCTGTTTGAGATTTTAAAAGGCAATGTTAATGGCTTGACATGATAAGATGAACCGTGATTACTGTTGGAGTATTACCGTCAAGTGAACTACTTGTTAATATAATTATTATGAGGAGCTCGGAATACTTCCAAGCAGTTACCAGAAGGAGTTAACATAGTTCGTGTGTAGTAAACTTAAAGCATTGGCCATTTATATGCATATATATATATATATATATATATATATATATATATATATATATATTATATATATATATGTGTGTGTGTGTGTGTGTGTGTGTGTGTGTGTGTGGGTGTGTGTAGATATATATATATATATATATATATATATATATATATATATATATATATATATATATATACATATATACATATACATATATATATGTATACATATATATATATATATATATATATATATATATATATATATATATATATACATGTATATATACATACATATATACATATATATATATATATATATATATATATATATATATATATATATATATATATATATATATTCTAGTTCTCTTTGTCTATCTATTTATCTTCCTATCTCTCCTGATTGTTAATCCTCATCCGTCCTTTCATATTTTCGTTCTCCTGTTTCACATTATCTTTACGGTGTGACTTGGCAATCGAGAACATCATGTATTATAACTA
>NW_028234410.1:26311684-26316684 GCF_977035675.1 Penaeus japonicus
GAGACAGAGAGAGAGGGTAGGGGGGGGGGGTAGGGAGAGGGAAAGAGAGGAAGAGAGAGGGAAAGAGAGGGAGAGGGGGAGAGAGAGAGGGGGGGGGGCTAGGGAGAGGGAGAGAGAGAAAGAGATAGGGAGAGAGAGAGGGGGGGGGGGATAGGGAGAGGGAGAGAAAGAAAGAGAGAGAGAGAGAGAGAGAGATGGAACAAACGAGACGAAAAACATTTAAAAAACACTAGAAAAAAAAAACATTTTAAAAACAAATATAAGAATATATATACATATCAAAAGAAAATACGCCAATCCTAGAAAAAACAAAACAAAACAAACGAACAGTAGATATGACGAAAAATAAGGGAGAAGACGTCAATCAAAACTGAAGAAAATGAGAAAAGAAGAAGAAAAAAAAAAAAAAAAAAAACAGAAGGACTCACAGGGAGAAGAAGCTGACAGAGGTCCGTCAGCATGATGGTGTAAGTTGAGATTGACAGTTGGTGAGTATATCTGATAGTTTAATAGACAGGAGCTGCACCGAGAGGCACCGCGCGCCTTAAAAAGACCTTTTTACGGTCATCAGAGTAATTCATGATGACACGAATATTTTTTTATATGCGTGCACTCCATTTTTGGGTATTATCACCGTAGATTTCGTCCGAAAGTAATAATTTTGCTGACATTATTATTATCATTATTATTTTTCTTGTTTTTATTATTATTATTATTATCATTATCATTATTATTATCATTATTATTATCATTATTATTATTATCATTATTATTATTATTATCATTATTATCATAATTATTATCATAATTATTATTATTATCATTATTACTATTATATCATTATTGTTATTATTATCATTGTTATCATCATTATTATTATTATTATTATTGGTATTAGTATTAGTATTATTATCATTTACTACTACTACAACTACTACTACTCATACTACAACAAATGCTGTTAATACTATCACTACTAACATTTCTATCATAGTCTTCGTTTTATGATGGAGAAAAGAAATAAACTGCATGTATAGACAGTAACTTGAGAACATAGGTAAACAACAGGACGAATGTACAAGAGAAGTAAAAGATAATAATAAAAAGGGCATGACGAAGAAAGCAGTTCTGGAATAAAAGAGAGATGAAAAAAATAAAAACAAACACTCAGAGGACAAAAAAAAAAAAAAAAAAAAAAAAAAACGGTACAAGAAACAACATCAGACAAAAGGAACCTCTGATATTAAGCTAAACCGAGGTCATGCAGGCAAAAACGCCAGGCACAACCAGAAGCGACAACAACCACAAGACAAAACACCAAATAAATGTTGAAAAAACAACTACACCACGCAACACTAATCTCATAATGGAAAAACAACAAAACTATAACATAAAACACAAAGAATAATCATAACATGAAACGTCATGCATAATGCATAACACTTAGAAAGGGTAGTCATAGCAGCAAAAAATAATTACAACAACAATGGGACTCATTAAAAACAAAATCAGAACGTAGGATCATCAAAAGTAAAATAAATATAGGATAACATCAAGAACATCGGTAAATGACAACAACAAAAAATGTTGTGACAAAAATAAATAGATAAAGGATAAATAGATAGATAGACTGAGTGAAAAAGAGAGGCAGAAAAAGAGGGAGAGAGAGATAGAGAGAGAGAGGGAGGGAGGGAGGGAGAAAGAGAGAGAGAGAGAGAGAGAAATAGAAATAGAGAGAGAGAGAAAGAAATAGAGAGAGAGAGAGAGAGAGAGAACGAGCGTGAGGCACGGCTGAAGGTATGAGTGACGTGTGTGAGAGACAGCGTCGACACCGTGGAAATCTGTCTTAGGAACTCATGAATACTGAAGACCTCTGCGCGAGGCATGTATGTGTCAGGTGGGAGAGAGGCTGAGGCGAGACATAGACCAGGGTGTTGGACGCTGACAGGTAGGGTGGAAGGGTGACGGGCAGGGTGATGGGTAGGGTGGCAGGGTGATGGGTAGGGTGGCAGGGTGATGGGCAGGGTGGCAGGGTGACGGGAAGGGTGGCAGGGTGACGGGTAGGGTGGCAGGGTGATGGGTAGGGTGGCAGGGTGATGGGTAGGGTGGCAGGGTGATGGGTAGGGTGGCAGGGTGATGGGCGGGTGGCAGGGTGGCAGTTTAGGTTGGAGTGTGACAAGTGTGATGAAAGGATGGGAGGTATAGTGGAGGGGTGCTGAAGGGTTTAAGGGTGATAGGCTGGGCGGAAAAGGGTAGGGTAGTAGTGGTGTTATATGTACGAATGAAGAGTACTGAAAAGTCGGAGGAATGTTAAAAAGAGTAGTCAGTAGGGTGTAGAGACAGAGCATTAGGAAACCAATCATATGAAGACAAAAGAATAGAAAGACACGTACCCCAAACTATTGGAAAAGGTGTAAGTAAGATATATGGGTGAAGAAAAAAAAAAATGGAAGCGTGGCTATTAGCGTAATGACGTCAGATCATCAGGTATAACAGGCTTAGCGGAAGGATGAATGGTACAGAGAAATGGGCTGGCACTTATCCAAGCTTTGGTGATAAAGGTAAAGCAGAAGGGCAAGGAGATAGGATGAGTAGAAGCTTAACAGATAAGATGAAAGGGAAACCAATCAGACACACAATAAGAATGAGGAACCAGACAAAAGATCTAAACTCCAATACGATTCAAGGAAGCAGAATCAGGCAGAGTACAAAGGAAAAAGAAAAGGAAACAGAAGAACAGAAGACAAGAGAATACAGAGTAAACGAAAGATAGGCGTGAAAGAGTGATAACACGAAAGACCGAACATATCTAATAGGACTGACACCATGAATGATCGGCTTATTGTTTCTGGCAGCTATAAGGGGAGACAAACAAGGTCAAGCAAGGCCAGACCCCAAATTCCTTGAAGTGGAAAAGTAACATGACATATATTCAGGCAATGACATTAATTACTGTAATGATAAATGGATAATGAACACGTGCTGGTATTCATGAGAGTGAACATATTAGTCTTTTTCATAGTATTCTTATTGGTAGCGTTATAGTGCAAGTGATACCACGACCTGGTGCTAATAATATCATCAATAAAGATGATATCGATAATGAAAAAAAATGATTATAACAGTAATAACGATCATAAAACAGTAATAACAATCATGATGTAATGTTATTAATGATAAATACTCATGATATAGATCATCCCTATCTTTATCATTGTTATTATCATAATCATCAATAATTTATTTTACTATCATCATTATTCCTATTACTATCATTATCATTGTTATTAGTTTTACTATTATCATTATCATCATCAATACTTTTACTATAATTATTGCTATCATCATGATCATTCTTAGTGTTGTTGTTATCATTACCATTAATTATATTCATTATCATTATCATCATCAATACTTTTACTATAATTATTGCTATCATCATGATCATTCTTAGTGTTGTTGTTATCATTACCATTAATTATATTCATTATCACTTTTAAGATAATAATACTAATAGTAATATTAATAGGACTATCATAATAGTCTTAATTATGATAATGATAATAACAATAATAAAGATAATGATGATAATAATAGTAACTGTAAGGATGATAATATATATAATTATATCAATGAAAAAGACAATAACAATGATGACGGTCATAATAATAACGATGATAAGGATAATGGTACTAGTGACGATAGCAACAGCAACAACTAAGGAAATGATGATGATAATGATATCAATAGTAATGATAATAATAATAATGATAATGAAAAGGATAATGATAATAATAATGATAATAATAATAATAACAATCATCATCATAATAATGATGATGAGAATAATAATAATAATAACAGAAACACCAAAAACAACAACAAAATGATAACAAGAAAATGAAAATCATGAAGATAATGAAAATAATGATAATAATAGTAATAAAGAATTGTAATAATGCCAATAATGATAATAATAACAATGATGATAATAACATCAGTGACAATAACAATAGTGATCATCATAATGATAAGGATGACAATAGAATTAATTTCCATAATGATAAAAAGTATAATAATAACTATGATGATAATGCTAATGAAAATTATCATGATGATGATTATGAAGATGATAATGACAATAGGAATAGTATTGAAAATGACGATAATCATTATAACGATAATGATATTAACGGAAAATTAAGTTGCCTTCGCTATAAAATATTGCAACCCTAACTAAAAAGAAAAAAAAAAATCACAAATCACTAAAAAAAACAAGTTTAAAATGTTATTCTCTTGTTTGCCTTGGGCTAATAAACTTCATCATATATACTTTAAATTTCATACCAGTTTCATGCTTTATTTTATTTGCGAAAGGAATTTGCTTTGAGCCACATTACAAAACGAAAAAAAAAAAAAAAAAAAGACACGGAAGCAACACAAGTTATGCAACATGCATAATCTTTGCACAGGAGTTATAAGCTCTTCAATCTATATGCAACACCCAAGCTCTTCCCCTTATCCCACACCATCTCCCCTTAAACGCAAATATAAAAGTTCATTAGAATATTACAGTCGTTATCTGACGACCTTTCTCCCTCTCTCTACCACCCCCTCCACCCCCTCCACCCCCCTCCCACCCAAAAGAGCTGCATGCAACCCGTTCAAAATGCACCATAACGTCCTTATCTCTTTGTGCACATCAGTGGTAATAGCTATAAACTGGAGGTGGAGCCAATGGTCAATGGAAGGTAGACATGGCAATGGGTTTGGTGTTAACCCAATATATTAAAAGGCCTGACGATATCCACAAGGGAATCTCCAGACACTAAACTCCTCGGTTGAAATATACTGTTTAAGGGTAGTTTGGTGTATGGTAGGGGGGTAATTACCGCGTTTATTGATAGCTTGGAGAAGCGGGAGGGGAGGGGAAGGGGAGAAAGGGGAGGGGGAGGGGAGAAGGGTGAGAGGAAGGGGAGAAGGGGGAGGGGAAGGGGAGA
>NW_028234410.1:26319184-26321684 GCF_977035675.1 Penaeus japonicus
GGGAAAAGTGAAAGGAAAGTGTTTAGATAATTAGAAATGGGAGGATTTTTTTTTTATTGTTATTATTATTTTTTCATTAGAAATGGCAATGATGGATTTTTTTTTTATCCTTCTGTTGAATCTGATATTGTTGGTAATATGATATCATCTTTTCAGTGAAAATTAATGCCATCATTATATCTGTAATCATTATTATTAGTTTTGCTATTACTACTCTTATTAATTGCATTGGTGTCATTATTGTTATGTCATTGCTATCTTTTATCATTATTATCCTTATTATTATCATTATCATTATTATCATCATCATCACTATTATTGTTATCATATTTTCGTCATTATGATTATAATTGCTATGATCATTATCATTAATATGACTTTTATCGCTATCTCTGTTAGTATTATCATATTTTTTATTTTTTTTTATCATCATTATCATAGCCATTACTTTCATCATCAATAGTATCCTCATCATTACTCTAACTATTTTATCAAGATTATCATAATTTCTATCATTATCATCATCATTTTTATTAGTTGTTATTTTTTCTTCATTATCAGCATCATCATTCTCATTATGCAATAAGCATGATCATCATTGTTATCATCACCATCGTCACTCGTATCATCACTATCGATATTGTTATCATCATTAATTGTGGTGAGAAAGGAAGTGGTCGTCAGTTGAAATATTCGAGCATAACGACGCAGGTGTGGATAAGATCAGAGAAGTTAGAGGATGTTATAAGTGTTATAATGCACAAATTTAATATCGGACTCTTTATACTGAAATCCTGTTGTTACTCTACATAAATGGAAAGACAAAACCCCTTGACATATCATAAAATACGATTATGAGGTAATGGAATATGTGTAAATTGCGGAAATATAATTGAAGCTGAAAGAAAACGAAAAAAAAGAATATAAGGAGAATGATATATAAAAGAACACGTTACAGAAAATGGGATAATATTAAGAAAGCATGCTACATAAAATGGGTTGATGTTAAGAAAACACGCTACAGAAAATTGGATGATATTGAGAAAACACGTTACAGAAAAGGGGGTGATATTGAAAAAACACGCTACAGAAAATTGGATGATATTAAGAAAACACGTTACAGAAAACGGGGTGATATTGAGAAAACAAGCTACAGAAAACGGGAAGATACTAAGAAAACACGCTACAGAAAATTGGATGATATTAAGAAAACACGTTACATAAAATGAGTTGATGTTAAGAAAACACGCTACAGAAAACGGGATGACATTGATAAAACACGCTACAGAAAATTGGATGATATTAAGAAAACACGCAAAAGAAAACGGGAAGATATTAAGAAACCACGCTAAAGAAAACGGGAAAACAGTAAGCTACACCGCGAAAGAAAACGGAAGTACAAGCTTCTCCGTCTCAGCTGCCGAAGGAAACAGGACAGGGACAAATAGCGCCTGTCTTTGCCTCGAAGGATTTAAGATTTTCCATTACGAAGAAATCCTTAGAAGGAAGTTGAAAAGGAAGCCGCGTTCATGGGTATAGAGAGTGATGCAAGCGGCAGGATACCTTAGGCGAAGCTGAAGGTGTGAATGTTTTAGTGTCAGATACATATGGCTTATTAATTGTCCCTTTATCTATTGATTTCATAAGTGAAGGGGGAATGAAGGGGAACAATTCGATGAGGAAGATGGTTATTTTGAAACTTTGTGCAATTTTATGAATTTGGAATATGATTTCTTTTAGCTTATCATAATTGAAAATAATAAAAATACCACGTTGGAAGAGAATAAAACTGGGGAGCTAAAATTTGCTCCTCGATAAGCATGTAATAGCAAGCATAAGCTGGGAATTCCTCTCTCGTGCTGTACTGGAATAACGAGTGCACATAATTATACACCTGTATGAAATAACACTTCCCTTAATTAGTTCCTGGTGTTAAGTCCGCCCGGTAGATGGCAGGGTTGGACATGACGCACGAGGGAACTCGCTCTGTCCACTTATCTTTCAAAGTTTTTGTTCTGTTTTCTCGCAGGGATTCAGAATCGTCCCTATCATTATTTCTGGAGATTCGATGTTATCACTATCTGTAATTGCTACAGAAATGTGATAACTCGCCGATATCTGATGCTTTCGGAGATGAGATAAGGAAGAGGAGGACCTCCCTGCAGGTGCTGTTGCTCCCGTCACGCGACCTCTTCGCCAGGCTGAGGTCTGTCCAGGAAAAGGCTTCAAAAGTGTAGCAGGGTCAGGAGGTAGCTGCCCTCACTTATGCATGGACAGGCCAAATTTCACAAGAAGAGGAGACAGAAAAACACACACACACACACACAAAAAAAAAAAAAAAAAAAACAGCTTGAATATACATAAGCAGATTTTTCGATCATACCAATACTGTAATTTTTTGGCAAAAATATTGCATTTTTTATGACACTTTGAGAGAACAAAAAGATGCAAGCCAAAATCTATATTTGGTCTTGAGATTGAAGTTTAGACAAAGAAGCTA
>NW_028234410.1:26344184-26346684 GCF_977035675.1 Penaeus japonicus
GAGTTGTTTGTCTTTCTATCCTGGTTATTGTTATTATTGTTATTACTAATGTTATCATCAGTATTATTGTTATCATCATTACTCTCTCTCTTTCTTACTTTCTTTGCTCTCTCTCTTGTCCCCCTCTTTATCTTTCTGTCTCTCTTTCTTATCCTCCCTTCTCTCCCTTCTCTGTCTCTCTCTCCCTCCCTCTCTCTCTCTTTCTCTCTCTCTCTCTCTCTCTCTCTCTCTCTCTCTCTCTCTCTCTCTCTCTCTCTCTCTCTCTCTCTCTCTCTCTCTCTCTCTCTCTCTCTCTCTCTCTCTCTCCCTCCCTCCTTCCTCACCTCAGATAAATCTAAACACAACAGAATCTGTGAATGCTAATTATTACACTGAGTGATGCCTCATAAGGATATAACATTACAACTGCTATTTTGAATCCTCTGATGATAATGGAAAACAATATGCTTCTAATATGTATTTTCTTTCACCTTTCTGTTATTATTGTTCTTTTCGACGTATCCTGCTAATACTAGCTCTCTGCTTTGACTATTCACTTTATATTTTTTGTTTGAGAAGCAACAGTTAGTACAGATGGTATGACAGAAATATAGCCCTGATAACTGATATAAAAAGACTGGAAATTATAACGTAACACACAAAATAACATCTGCACACGTAGATAAAATATAAGGTATCATACAATCATCTGATAGCCACCGACAATACAAATACACCAATTGACAATACAAATATTTTTGATATCTGTCCATCTTCACTTTTTTCAGGTAATTGGAAAAGGGAACTAGTTTTCAATTCAAGAGTAGCACTGAAATGAGCACTTTGGCACTTGCATCCCTTATTTTATATTCTTGCCAGCTGGGTTTATCAAGATATCTAATGCGTAAGTCATTTAACTCTCAATTCAAGATTTGATAATTATTTTGAAACCTTTTTTTTTTGCCAGATGCACGAAGTACTATACAACTTTTTTGTTACGAGTAATCATAGTGTATCGTATTTCCCGTCTTCCCCCCCGTATTTCTTGCTTCCCTTTTTTATCTCTCTTATTTCTCGGTTTACTTCATTACCTTACTGTTCTTTGTGTCAGTGTCTGGCTGTCCAACCGACCTCCCTTTGGGTTCATCTCTCTCTTTCTGTGACCATTGCTTATAAGCATCTCTCCATTCAATTTTGTCTCCTCGATTAATATCATTATCATGATTCTCGCCATTATTAGTATCATCATTGCTATGAATCATTTATCACTATTATTATTTTTGTTATTATTATCATTATTGTGGTTATTTTTTTATCACTACTATTGTAGGTGCTCCCGAAAGGCGAGCATCTCCTCCGCTTTTCTTCTGACTGGATATCGTTGGTCTCGTACTCCGTCTCTTTCATTATAATTATATTTTTTACTTGTATTTCGCTTTTATTATTTTCTCATAGTTCACGATTTTTCGGCTTTCTTTGATTTTTATTTTTGCTATTTACAACTTCCAAAGCTTATTTTTTTATGATTTTCCATGTTAACGTATTCTAAGTATTCTTATCTTGACTCTCATTTCCACATTTTCGAAAAAGCATACACTGCGTCTATGCTTTTTCACTCGTTTTTTTTTTTTTTTTTTTTTTTTTTTATTCTTCTAAACGTTCCAAGTAAAGAATCAATAAATGAGTTTCGGTTATCCCATTCATCTTTGTAATTAGTTAGACTGTGAGGCCAAATTTGTATATTGAAATTAACGAAATGAGCAACATGGTCTACGATCACGGAATATGAAAGCAAAGTAGCCGACGTGCTTTGAATAGGACTCGGTTATGATCCATGAACAGAGTCTATTCAATAACCAGATCGGCTTTTATTGAATTAGGATGGTTTTCTTTTTACTATGTTATTCTATAAATACATTTTCTATTCACAGAGGAGGAAGTCTGGATGTTTACTTTTATTTATTATTTTCCGAGTCTATGTCGTAAATTTTTTAAATATTTCATCAGATATGATTTTTATCTGACGTAGTTCACTTTTTCTGATTTAGGGGGAAGATCGGCCCTTAGCAGTGTCACAAGACTTATTGAATATATGTTTTTTATTAGTAGTAGTATGCAGCACATTTACATAAATTAAATGCCTTCATGACATTCTTTTCACATCTGTATATTTACCTTTACGTTTTTTTCAAGGAGTAAGTTTAAAAAGTTTCTTTTATAATCAGGCTGGCATAAGAGAGAGATTGTCACTCTTTATAATCAATTAAAATCCTTTCCTCGTTTAGGACTGACAAAGGTAAGTCAGAACATTATATCTTTTTCTCTGGATAGCATGGGCGGAGGGAGAAATGTTCCCCTTTTGACATATTTGTTCGGACAAGAACTCTGGGTTGCGAACAATATACATTATTATCAGCGTAGTTACCGTTTCGATTAGCATCATCATGTTAATACCTTGTAATTGATATTATCATTGACATTGTGAATATGATTACTGTTGATGTTATTGCATTTCGTCTTA
>NW_028234410.1:26396684-26399184 GCF_977035675.1 Penaeus japonicus
GCAGTAAGGGTGTTTTTATTTTATTTGGAATCTAATGATCTTGTACCTCTACTTTGTAATTATTCCCTATTGGTAGGAGTAGCAATTTTAGCAAAGGAGATATTCCAAATTGAAGGGGATATCAATAAGTCCCAGTGTTGGAGGAGTATGGTTCTGTCATTTCAACTCCATTTTTATTGGAAGTGTATATCAATTAAAAGTTTCATAACAGTTTAATGAAATTTGTTTTCCTTGCTTTACTTTACTTTACTAATGTTGCCTTAATGTTTAAATCCTTATGAAGTTCACTAATGATGACATCCGGCATTTTTTTATTTTGTTTCTCACCATGTTGTTAAGCATAAAGTATCCCCCTTTTGTATCTATCATAATTCATAAAGCTATGGAATAATACTTGGCGAGGTACGGCGAACCTCAAGGAATTGTAGAAACAGGTCAAGGGACTGTAGAAACATGTACCAACACCATTAGCTCAGAGATTGCAATCAATTACTAAACGTACCGGCAAGTGACGGTCATAAGTAGATTGATTACCTTGCGGAGGGGATAATCTCATTTCAAGGAAATATGCCAAAAGTACATTAAGTTGGGTGCAAGGCATTAGCGGTCCGTTCTTTTTCTGCAGTGACATCAACAACAGTCGTACATTTGATTTGTACTACTCACAAACGTGGTCAGGAGGATAGCTTACCTTAATGAGAATGAATAAATAACCAAATTTTAAGACCAACAGTAACAATCCTTATACTCCTACTTATCTGGTCAAGGAGATACTAAAGTACGGGGAACAAAAAACAAAGGAAATATGGAATGTGACCTGGCAAAGAAGCTAAGAAAGTTATTAATGATTGTAACATTCGGCTCTTTTAGCTATTTACCTAGCAGAGGAACTAAGAAACTTAGAAGAAAAAAAATTTCTTTCGGCACTTATTGGGAATTGAAATATCAAACTTGAAGGGAAAGTTAAAATAAACTAATAACTGGGCTGTTCCCCAACTCCGCTGCTTTCCACGCCGATGACTGACATACCGAACTGGAAGAGAAAATCGAAACATTCATCATTGATAATAATATCACTTAATTCCACAAATTAGAAATGACTCTTGGTATCGTTGTACGAGGCCTAGTTTCCTAATTATTGCTAAAATTAAAGTTGGGTTTCTTCCTACTCAGAATGTTTGGCCATTGCAGACGGGACTGGTCTCATATGTAAGAAAAGCGGTTGTTATAGTCTTTCGATTATCTTAGGTAATAATCAGAAAAAAGAAGCATGTGTCTACTATTACTTTCCTGAATATTAAAACCATTATCATTTTCATCTAAAAAAAAAAAAAAAAAAAAAAATCATGAAACCGAGACCTCCGCCGATATGTAAATTCATTGAAAAATAAATTTTGATCATCGGAACTCTTGACCCATTGAATATGCTAAGTGGATATCGAATCTAAAGAAAACCTAAAGATGATTACTGAAAACTATAGAAATAGATCTAATGATATCAGTAATAATCCTTCCCCACATACTGGAGAAAGAACATAATGACCATAAAGGGAAAGTAAAAAGTTCTTGATAACTGTTATACCATTTACCTGCCCGAGGAGATATCAAACTTAAGGGGAAAATGAAAGTGGTCTTTGATAGTAACAATCGCTTATTGCGCTACTTAAGGGAACCATTCGCTTTTTAGGGTCGAAATCCAGATTTTCGAATCTAGACTTTTCAAAATCACTTCGTTGTCTTATTCACTATAGATTTCTCATTTCGATATTTGTTAAAACCTTAATCAAATAACAATGATTCAGCACATTTTGTTGCTGTATACTACAGAGTACCACTGGACCTGAGAATGATAATAATGTATACAATAATAATTGTATCATGATATCCTTTATAAAAAGTGTGATTTATACATTAATTAATCCACACAATTCTTTCGAACATATATTTAACACTTTATAAATAAGCTTCCAATAAACATAAAAGATAGTAGTGCAATGATATAACATTTCCACTTTATACAAGACATGGTTATATATCCTAATAACCCGAGATGAGAATTCAGCTCTAAAAAAGCTGACATCTGCTTGATTATAACTCTGTTTTTTTGGCTTTGTTTGATTCCTAATTGGAGTCTCATTTAAATATGTATAAAACTATCCTTGCATAAGTAACAAATATGCCAAACAATATCGCACTATGGTCTTTGTAAGCCTTGTTATACGTATCAAGAGAAAGAAATAGCTTATACATATTAGCATTCAGTTCCTGCCGTAGGTCACAGCTGTTTTTTTATTTACGAATTAGGGTTGGACCCCGAAGGAAATTCATAGAATATGAAACAACAATTAAGTGAATAAATTATTAATTTTGATAATGAATTTACAGTTCATATATTACGGAAATTCTCTACCAGAAAATCTAGCACTGTAGGTGGCAATGCATCATTACTTGACACATAATAGTATCTTTTGTGAAAAAAATAATTGCATCTTAATGCTAT
>NW_028234410.1:26421684-26424184 GCF_977035675.1 Penaeus japonicus
TTTGCTTCCTATATAATCCGTCTGGCGTGATTGAACGATGGTGGTGACCCTGTGTGATAATGATTAAGACTTGTTGCATCTTAGTAGGTTCACCTATTGATGGAAATCTCACCATATCTGGGCTATTGTGTGTTGGGGGGGGGGGTTGTGTGTATGTCTGTGAGTGTGTGAGTTTCTGTTTGTCTGTGTGTGTGTTTATCTGTGTACGTGACTGTCTTTTCATGTGTGAGTTTTTGTGTGATTGATATTTAATGTTTGAGTGTCTGTTTGCATTGGAAAATATATTCATGTGGCCATATCTTCTTATGATGTTGGATATGGTTGTGTGGCTACATGATTGCAAAAAAACAAACAAAAAAAAAAAACGGACCCATATATCTATAGTAAGATAAGAAATTGAACAGATAAAAATAAATAAAAAATAACAGGTACTCTGAACATAAAGAAACAGAGACAGAAAGAGGATACAAGAAACAAAAAAAAAGTAGTTTAGATAGTCCTACCTGTACATCATTCCGTGCACATGCATCACGAAGTTTAACGAAGCCGAATAAGACATAATGCAACAACATGTACCCGTTTGTAGACCTCACCTCCCCGCAACGTATGGTTGGGCAGAAGTACAAGGTCAACCCCCACAAAAGTACATATTAGGACAAAACGCGAAAAATACAACCGCCTGACCAAGACAAGCCACCACCGCAAACAAGACACTGGCCACTTCAAAGACGATCTCGCCAGCGTCTTATCCTAGATTTTTCTTTTTTTTCTTTTTTCTTTTTTTTTCTTTCTTTTTTTTTTTTTTTTTCTTTTTTTTTCTTTCTTTTTTTTTTTTTTTTTCTTTTTTTTTTGAGGCGGCGGCGGTAGCTATCATCGCCCCGAAACCCGCTGCATTTCCATATAAAGCGAAATCTTGACCGGCGCAGTAAAACCCACGGATCTCTCTCCGCGGCGGGTTAGTTCTTCCTTCTTCCCCCTTTTCTTGCAACCTGAAGATCTCGCGGCTTTGCAATTGATCGATGCCTGGTAGTGGGAGGGAGGATGGATGCGGAGGGTAGGCAGGGGGGTAAGGGAGATAAGAGGGAGAAGTATGGGGGAGGAGGAAGAGGATGGGGAGGAGGGAAACAGATATACGAGTACCCCTCCTACCCACCATATCTCTCACCCCCCCCCCCTCTCTCTCTACTTCTCTCTTTCTTTCTCTCTCTCTCCATTCTCTCACTCTCTCTAAATACTCTCCTCTCTCTCTCTCTCCAACAAACAATCTAAACAACCTCTTATTCTACTCTCTCTCTCTCGTCTCTCTCTCTCTCTCTGTTACTGTCTCTCCATCTACTCTCTCTCTCTCTCTCTCGCTCTACTTCATCTCTCTCACTCTCCTCCATCTCTCTATCTCTACTCTCTCTCATCTCTCACTCTCTCTCTATCTATCTCTTTCTTTCTCTTCTCTCTCTCTCTCTCTCTCTTTTCTCTCTCTCTCTCTCTCTCTCTCTCTCTCCTCTCTCTCTCTCTCTCTCTCTCTCTCTCTCTCTCTCTCTCTCTCTCTCAACTCTCCTCTCTCTCTCTCTCTCTCTCTCTCTCTCTCTCTCTCTATCTCTCTCTCTTTATATATCTCTAATATATATTATAATCTCTATCATATATATATATATATATCCATCTCTCGCTCTACTTCCTCTCTATCACTCTCTCTCTCTCTCTCTCTCTCTCTCTCTCTCTCTCTCTCTCTCTCTCTCTCTCTCTCTCTCTCTCTCTCTCTCTCTCTCTCTCTCTCTCTCGCCAAGAGAATACATCCTGTTATCAAATACATCACTCCCCACCGTCAAGCGAGATCAGACAACTTGCCAAGTCGCGTTGACTGCAAACTCACTCAATCCTTTCTCATCATCATTATCAACAATCACGATAAGACTGGCGGAAAGTCTGCCAAGAAAGTCCATCCAAGTTCTGTGAACCGAAATATTTAAAATAAGGTCAGTGAACCTTTTTCCCCCGGCTGCGGACACTATTTTAAGCAACCGGTTTCTAGCAGAAGCAAGAAATTCAATACTATTTACAATCTAATTTTCAATTTGCGAATGGAGTGAGGAGGAAATGTACATACACACACACACACACACACACACACATATAAATAAATAAATATATATATATATATATATATATATATATATATATATATATATATATATATACATATATACACATATATATATATATATATATATATATATATATATATATATATATATATATATAATATATACATATACACTGTATCTTATCTCGCGCACGCATATTGTACACAGAAGTGAGGCGAGGTTGAAGGAAATGTTTTGTCTGTTGATATATTTTGGTCATAAACGCCACATCTAACACAACATGGTTAACAATACCAGGTGTTTTGGTCGTGTTACCGTGTTGTACGAAGAGGGAACCATGTCCAAGACAAAAAAATAAATTTGCAAATGAGGAAATTAAAATGAAAATGAACTGATAC
>NW_028234410.1:26439184-26444184 GCF_977035675.1 Penaeus japonicus
GCTGCTTGATGTTAATTGTTTCTCCTGAGTAGTTAATAGTTAAATGTTCATCAGATTATGGTCCTCATATCCCTAATTGTTAAGATTAACAGCGTAAAAAATAAAAAGATACTAATAAAATAAAAATAAAAAAAATAAAAAAAAAAAAAAAAATAAAAAAAAAAAAATAATAAAAAAAAAATAAAGAAAGAAATAAAAAAATAAAAAAATAAAAAAAAATAAATGTTTAAAAAAAAACCCCCGTAAAAAATTATAAAAATAAAATAAAAAAAAAAAAAAAAGAAATAAATAATAAAAAAGAAAAAAAATAAATAATGAAAAAAGAAATAAATAATAAAAAAGAAACAAATATAAAAAAAAAAAAAAAAAAAAAATAAAAAAAAAAAAAAAAAAAAAAAAAAAAAAAAAAAAAAATAAAAAAATATAAAAATATAACCTAATTCGTTTTCGTAATAAAATAAAAAAAAAACAAAAAAAAAAAAACAATAAAAAAAAAAAAATAAAAAAAAAAAATAATAAAAAAAGAAAAAATAAAAAAAAAAAAAAATAAAAAAGATAAAAAAAAATAATAAAAAAAAAAAAAAAAAAAAATAAAAAAAAAAAATATAAAAAAAAAAAAAAACAAAAAACAATCTTACAAAAAAAATAAAAAAAAAAAAAAAAAAAAAAAAAAAAAAAAAAATAAAAAAAAAAAAAAAAAAAAAAAAAAAAAAAAAAAAAAAAAAAAATAAATATAGATTCGTTTTTCGTTTTGTATCTCTAAAAACAAACTCGAGTACGAAAATGAATGTATAAAGATTGCAATATCCGCCTTGTCTATAAATACAATCTACAGCCCTGGCAAGGTTTAGATGAATCTTCAGACCTGTTTGTGTATAAAGAGTCCATCTAAATAAATTGTGTTCATCAGTGAGTGTGTAAATAAATACTCCTAAAAATCAAATCTATCTTGAAAGTATTATTATCTCCTTGCAGCTCTAAAGTGTAACATAAGAAAGCTTAACGTAAACGAAAGGCTCTCCTGGGAAGACTTAGAAAAAAGAAGACCTTAGCAACACAAACATCACAGTTTAGTGAGAGGCCCTTCCTTTGCCCCCCTGCAGTGTGCAGCCTTCTCTACCTGCAGTGAGACAAGTTTGTTTGCAAGTTTCTGCAGTGAGAATGTTTCTTGCAAAAGTGAGGTGTTGCAGGGTGAGGAGTTGTGAGGGGACAAATTGAGACAAGATCAACTTCAACGTTGCCAGTATATCACAGACACGATCTCAGCAATCAAGATATCTCCATCAAGAACTGAAGAACGGCTTTAGGAATGTCTTTTTTGTTTTTGTTTTTGTCTTTAATGAAGAGAAATCAAACCATTTACGGATTTAAAAATCAACAAGACTGTGTTTGTTCGATGAGCCAAATCCTAGTTATTTGTGTTATCTCAGAACGCCTTACTCAAGGTGAGAAAAAAAAGGCTGTGTATTTGCTATATATGTAGTGGCGCTGAACCTTCCTTCCTTTGTTATCAGAACGTCTTATCCAAGGTCTTGAACTTCGCTCAAAAAAAAAAAATAATAATAAAATTTTATTAAAAATCCAGGGGAAGAAAGAAAAGAATGTCATAGCAGAGTCCGAAAGTCGAACGAAACCGACGCGAATCATCACCCCCCATCCCCCAGCAGGATCAAAATGTTATCGGCACAACCGAAAACGACAAACGAACCGCAAAAAAACGACCAAAAACGAACAACCAAAAACGCGACACGAAACGGATCATCACATTATCTATAATGTTCCTCGGTACCACGACAACATTACACGCAGGGGGCCGAAGGAACGACCGAACCCGACGAACCGCCGGAAAACCGACGCGCGCCGAAACGAACGCGCGACGCGAACGCGAACGACCGAACCGCCCGACGAACGACGAAGCCCGACGCCGCGACGAAAGAACGACGCGGATAACGAAAACGCGACCGGCGAACGCGCGCGAACGCGTACCCGCCGCGAACGAACCAACGCCGAAACCGCGGACCGACGACGCGTACGCCGAAACGCGAAAGAAGCGAACGAAATCGAGCCGACCGTCCGATAAGTATCTGGCGACAAAAAACCCGACGACGCCCGAAACCCGCGCCGCCGCGAGCCGCCCGAACGCCGCCGAACCGAACAACGCGAACCGAACCGAAAACTCGACCGTCCGCGAATGGGACAATTGGGGCTACAATAAGTACGATACCAACACGAAAATACTCTTATATTTATCACGGCTTTCGTTGTCTGTGTTTATTCGTATCCTTCGTACCCATACAAAAATGCGGGGGGGGGAACGTGGAAGGGGGGGGGGGGATGGAACGTGCAAACGGAAGGAAAACTAAAGGGGAAATGAAGGAGGGGGGGGGGGAAACTGGGGAAGGAGGGACAGAACTGTTTTACATGGGTCTGCTGCTTCTTCCTTGCACTGATCGATGATTCGGGAGAGGAAAGAGAAGAAATTGAGGAAATTCTTGTCTTTTCTCTTAGACCCAAGGAAAATTCGTTTTTTTGGTGTTTAGGGTAAGAAAGAAAGGAAAAAAGAGAAGGAAGTAAATTAGAAAAAAGAAAAGAGAAATGAGAAAGAAAAGGGAAAAAGAAAGTAATTGAGAAAAATATTCAATTCGTTTTTTATTTTTTTTTTTTTTTCTTTTGTTGTGTTGTGCTTTTTTGTTTTTTTGAGAAATTGAGTGTGTTCCACCGTCCTGCACACTTCTCTAGACCCAAGACGTTGTTTTGATGTTGTGATATCTGAAGATCATGCAGATATTTGCATGACCCTTGAAACATGACGCAGGGAATTGTGGAATAACGTTTCTTTGTGTCTGGAAATCCCAGTGGGTTTGTACGAATAGTTGACATATTGCAATAAAGAAATACTTTTTAAAAAGAAAAAGGAAATGCATACGGAATCATTGCAGTCATAGCATAGCAGCATCAACAGCAAAGACAGCTGGTATTGCATTGATATTAACTCCAGTGGATAGTAATATCAACTCAGCAGTAAATAGTGATCCCCGCAACAGAAGTGAAAATGACAAGGATAATGATAATAATGATATAAAAAACAATGATGACAGAAGTAATGATACTGATAATAACAATTATAATTATTATGAAAAAGTAATGATAATGATAATGTAAATGACAGTAATGATAGCAGTGATAATAATGATAGCCATAATGATAACACTAATGATTATAATGATTACAATAATGATAATAATAATAAAAACAATACTACTACTACTGATGATAGTGATAACAATGATAACAATGACAATAACAATTATAGTAATAATAACAATAATAATGATAATAATACAACTACTACCACTGACGATAATATAAATGAATAATGATAATGTTGATAAGGATAATTAAAAATGATAAAAAAGACAAACAACAAAATAGTACTAAGGACAATTACAATAATAAATAGAATAGCAATAACAATAATAATAATGATTATGAAATTGATTATGATAATAATAATGACAACAAGTGAAGTAAATAATATCAATGATAATGATGATAAGAATAGCAATAATGATGATGATGATATCAGTAATGATAATGTGATAATGATAACCATAAGGATAAAGGTAATGTCAGTAATGATAAAAGTAAGAATAATGATGATAATGTTAACAACAATAAAAATAATGATAGTGATAATAATAGTGATAATGATAATGATGATAATAATAATAATTTTGATAATAATATTGATAAGGATGATAATAATTCTTATCTACATTATCATCATCATCATAATCATTATTATTATCATCATCATCATCATCAACACCAACACCAACACCAACACCAACACCAACACCAACACCAACACCAACACCAACACCAACACCAACACCAACACCAACACCAACACCAACACCAACACCAACACCAACACCAACACCAACACCAACATCAACATCAACATCAACATCAACATTAATATTAACACTAACATTAACATCACCATCACCATCATCATCATCATCATCATCATTGTCATTGTTATTATCATTATCATCATAACCATTATAATTAATATTATGAATATAATCATAATCATAAACATAATCATTATAATAGTCATCATCATCATTACCATCATTGTATAGATATGATGATTATATTGATAGAATTTTAGATAACCTTGTTAATAAAGCAAATGCAATGATCGTACTCGCGATATTTGTTTTTGTATAAATGATAATCATCATGAAAACAATGAAAGCAAAAAAAAAAAAATAATAATAATAATCATCATCATCATTATCATTATCACCACTATTACTATCATTGTTATTGTCACAAAAAAAGATTATATTAATGTTAATAATTCCTATTCCCTTGCTCTTGTTATCAAGAACATCATCAGGCAGTTGAGAATGCAGTTCATGAGGAACACTTTACCAAACGTCCTTATTTCCCATCTATCCCCAGTTATTAATGCAATCAGTACTTATATTTATGTACGTGGAGTACTCTTTCTCCCTTGATCTAAGCACAAAACAACCCGGTGGAAATATTTCCTTGATCCATCTTTTTTTTTTTTCTGTTAACCGGACCGAAGAACATGAATCCTTTTGCTTATTGATTCAGCAGCAGAGCCTATTATACAGACTAGATGCATTGATGAAATAGTTCCGAATACTTGCAGGTGGGGAGAGTCACAGAGAAGGGAATAGTTTAGTTAAAGATTTTGGAAGAAAAAAAAGTTTTGAACTATGCTTTTGGGTTAGTTAAAGTATATCTCATGCTTATTTACTTATTCATTTTCTGTTTATAATCCTCCTCCTCTTTGTTACAAGTGTTATATATGTTGTTACTGTCATTGGATATATATATTTTTTTTATTTTTTATTAGGACTATCCACTTTATCACTATCATAACCGCAAAAAGGGCAGAGAGGATCCCACAGCCTTACACGGATGAGCCTTTAATACAATATCCTGTTTTATAAACC
>NW_028234410.1:26449184-26451684 GCF_977035675.1 Penaeus japonicus
ATTATCATTATCACCATCCCATTTATTATAAAAAAATAATATTGTAGTTATTAGCATCCTCTCCATCATTATCATTGCCCTCCTCAATACCGTTGTCATTATCATCATTCTTATCATGATTAATATTATTGTTCTAGTTGACGTTGTTCTAGGTGTTCTTGGATCATTATTATCATTATTATTATTATTAGTAGTAGTAGTGGTGACAAAGGGAGTATAAATTGTTCTTGTTATGATATTCATCTTCATAAAAATTATAGTAACAAACTTGATTCATATCAGAAATATCATAACTATATTCATTAGCCTTATTATGAGATTAGTTATCATTGTTATCATCATTAACCTTACTACCTTTTTTTGATAATGCTATCGCTATCATTATACCTAATACTATTATCACTTCTATTGTTAACATCATTAAAAGAAGCAGAATACTATTATAAGGAAGGCTAAAATTCTCTCATGTGATAATAATACCACGATTATTTCTGCAACTAGTGAGTTTCAACTAGTGAGCACATTTTCACATGATCATTCAACTTAAATCACAGATATTTCCCTACCACGATCAGTTACTTAGGTTTGAAAGAATAAGTTGCAAGTGTGTGCTTACTGAATCAAGGATATTTTCCTTAGATGTTATTTTATCATCTAAGTCGTTTTTGTGAAATGTTTGATCTGGCGTGCTATTAATTCTAGGATCGTGGTGAAGACAGTGGCTATGATTACATTGGTTGTTATTTCGTTTGTTGTTTTTGTTACCATTATGATAACAATGATAACAATGATCATCTTTATGATTAAGGAAGATGTTCATTCCTATCAGGAATATATGTATATATATTTATACACACACACACACACATATATATGTATATATATATATATATATATATATATATATATATATATATTTATATATGTATGTGTGTGTGATATATATATATATATATATATATATATATATAATATATATATATATATAATATATATATATATATATATATATATTATAATATATATATATTATAAATATATATACACACATGTATGTCTGCATGAAAATATTCTCAACATATACACTCATATGACTGTTAATACTACCATCATTCCCACTGCCATTATCATTACTATTACCAATTTTTTCTTAACATAATCGACTTTACTACCTGATTTTATTGTAATAGTATTGTTATTTTTCCTATTTGTCACTAATATCATAGTGGGACGAGTTCCCACCACACGCATGAAAGAACGCAATCTTGAAAGACAAAAACAAAAATATTGGTCTGCAATACAATATTTCACGCAAGGCATTATCAGAAATCTGAGCAATATTGCAAGAAAATTGTCAAAGGCTATTTTTTCAACAAAAGATGAAGGAAAAAAAGTTTACAATCTGTGATGTTCGATTCCTTTGAATAAAGCAATAAACACAATGTCTATAAATATATTGCAACTTTGGTGATAAACCTCACTTTATTGTCCACATTTCCATATAAATCGAAATAACTCCACTATTTTGTTTATGCATGGCTTTTATATCGTAACAATAAACATCTGGCAAAAGTTCTGTATACGATTGTCTTTTTTTTTTAGCAATTTCTCCATTTATTTTCTTTTTTTTTTATCACTGAGTCTTTTAATCAATATTATCATCAACATTTTTACTCTTGTACTGAATATCAATGCTTTTCTGATTGTCATTACGTTGCCTTCTCAGGATTCTGAAAGTATTCCTGTTGTTTTCAGTGTTTGTGTGTGTGTGTGTGTGTGTGTGTGAGAGAGAGAGAGAGAGAGAGAGAGAGAGAGAGAGAGAGAGAGAGAGAGAGAGAGAGAGAGAGAGAGAGGAGAGAGGAGAGAGGGAGTGAGTGAGAGAGAGAGAGAAGGGGAGTGTGTGAGTGAGTGAGGAGGAGTGAGCGAGTGAGTGAAGAGAGTGATGAGAGAGAGAGCATGAGTGAGTGGGGGATGAGTGTTGAGTGAGTGATAAGCGACGAGGATGAGTAAGTGAGTGAGTGAGTGAGTGAGTGTCTGTGTGTGAGTGAGCGGCCGTGTGTTTATTCTTTGTTTTTGTTTTTCTTTACATATATGTGTGTTTGAATTTGTGTATGCCATAGTCTATCAATCAAGAAACAAAGTGGACCACCAAGCGAGCTGCAACATTTTCTCACGAAGAGGTCAGTGCAAATAATCGCCCAACCCATATCTCACGTCTATAGGAAATCCACTTCTCGGGAAAACAAAAAAAGCCCACGAGACGGATGAGGCTCGAGACAAGTTTCGAAACAGCATCATATTTAAGGCGAACCGGCCATACATCAGCCGAAATGAAGCAGTTTAAGAGGCCAGACCCCCTATTGGTGGACGCCACGGGAACTACGAGATCGTCGACGCTGATTGGTTGGTGATGAATGACCACAATTTACATACATTTTCTGTGGTGTTTGAGAATGGATGTTTTACCACGGACTTTTTTTTCTGTTTTTTTTTTCTCTCT
>NW_028234410.1:26471684-26474184 GCF_977035675.1 Penaeus japonicus
TGAAATTGAAAATATGAAAGAAAATTGAGAAAAGAGCGTAAAACGTACCACAACAGAAGAAGAAGAAT
The DNA here is from genome assembly GCF_977035675.1 of Penaeus japonicus. Taxonomy (NCBI): domain Eukaryota; kingdom Metazoa; phylum Arthropoda; class Malacostraca; order Decapoda; family Penaeidae; genus Penaeus; species Penaeus japonicus. The sequence continues at coordinate 26,471,753 of NW_028234410.1, forward strand.
AGAAGAAGAAAAGAAATAGAAAAAAAAAATTTTTAGTTGAAAATTTGCGTAATGCAAATGATAAATACGAATACGGAAGAAGAATAGAAGAACTGCAAATTAGATAACTGAAAAACGATGTCAAGTATAAAAATACTTATTATTATTTATTATAATTGTATGATTATGATACTTTTTTTATCATTATCATAAAATTTTATAACAATAGAATAAAACTACTTATCATATATATTCATATATATATGTATATATATATATGTATATATGTATATATGTATATATATATGTATATATATGAATATACATATATATATATATATATATATATATGTGTGTGTGTGTGTGTGTGTGTGAATATATATATTCATATATATATATTTAGTAATATTGTCATTACTTTTTTGGATATAAATAAGTCTGTATTGCAGTGCTAAAAAAAGGAAAATGACAGATAAAAAAAAAAAAAAAACATTGAAAACTACTATCATTATTACTGTCGGAGCTCTCTGGAGCACAACTCAACACCTCTGCAAGTTCCTTCTGTATGTGAGGGAAAGAGAGAGAGAATGACGGGAATGGGGGGGGGGGGGTGATGGCTCGTGGATGATGGTTGGTCGTGGTAGGAAATTATTAGTATCATATCTCATATACATACACTCGCAAACACACGAGTGTCTCCACACACACACATAGACACTCACACATACACACACATACACACACATAAACACGCTCACACACACACGCACATGGACACACAAACACACACACGCTCACACGAGCGCATAATAATAATAATATTCATTGATTTTCATTATTATCGTCATCAGCATTACTATCATCATCATTATCATAATCATTGACGTCCCTGAGTGGTAAAAAGACGATCCGCCCAATTTGAAAGTATTTTTAAAGAGGCGAAGAAAAAAAAATCATTATTGTTATCATCATTCACTATCATTGTTATTGTGATTTACTATTACTATCATTATTGTTCCCATCATATTATTATTATGAATATTGCTCTTGTAATCCATATCACAAAGACAACTAGATAATATAAATAGTAAAGAAAAACAAACGAAATTATGATGATGACAACAGCAAGAGAGGGGGCCTGAGGAGGGAGCCTGCAGCGTTTAATGATTTCTGCAACATTATTTAGTGAGGACTCGGTGGCCGAGTGGTTAGAGCATCGGACTCAGAATTGTCGACATTCTGGGATCGAGCGTTCGAATCCCGACCGGTGAGTTGTTTCCTTAGGCAAGGAACTTTACCTCAATTGCCTAATGGTATATAAAATGTGTGAATGTGTATATAATTGTGCGTGTATGTGTGGCTATATATGTAAGTATAAATGTATATGAATATGTGTATGCAAGTATATGTGATAATATAACCGTACATGTATGTCGATATCTATGTCTGTCATATGTGTGAAATACGCGTCTCGGAAGCAAGGAAGAAGTATTAGATGAAAAATTAGAGAAAGATATGGAAAAAGTCAAACGATAAACATAAAAAAATATAAACTATAATATAAATATAAATAAAAAAAATAAAAAATAAAAAAAAGATAAACGAAAAAGGCAAACGAAACGAAAAAAAAAAAGAGGAAGAAAAAAGAAAAATAGTAAAGCCAATGCGAAAAATGGAAAAGATAAATAGAAAAATGAAATTGAAAATAAGAAAGAAAATTGAGAAAAGAGCGAAAAACGTACCAAAACAGAAGAAGAAGAAGAGAAGAAGAAGAAGAAAACAAATAAAAAAATTTTGTTTTAGGTAGTTGAAAAATTGCGTAATGCAAATGATAAATACGAACACGGAAGAAGAATAGAAGAACTGCAAATTAGATAACTGAAAAACGATGTGATATAAAAATAAAAGAAAGAAATAGAAAAAGGCAAACGCTAGAAAAGAAAACAAAACGAAAAAGAAAAGAAGAAAAAATGACAAAGTAAAGCAAATGCGAAAAATGGGAAAGACAAATAGAAAAAATGAAATTGAAATTAAGAAAGAAAATTGAGAAAAGAGCGAAAAACGTACTACAACAGAGGAAGAATAATAGAAGAAGAAGAAATAGAAAAACAATTAGTTAAATGAAAAATTGCGTAAGCAAATGATAATGCGGAAGAAAAATTGCATAACAAATGCAAATAAGATAACTTAAAAAAATATCGTAGTACAAATAATACAGATGCGAAATATAGAAACACTTATTATTATTATTTATATTGTATGATTATAATATTTTTTTTTTATACTAATATCATAAGATTTTATAACAATAGAATAAAACTATTTATCACTATATATATATATATATATATATATATATATATATATATATATATATATATATATATATATATATATATATATATATATATATATTCATATATATATATATATATATATATATATATACATAT
>NW_028234410.1:26479184-26481684 GCF_977035675.1 Penaeus japonicus
ATGAAATTAACTTCTTATAAACATAGGAATATACCAACTCATTATATTCTAATTGGAGGATAGTAAACATTTTTTCCTTTCTTTTTTGAGATCGTGTAATCTGTTTCAAATTAAGGGGTTTATAATATCTACTGTATACTCTCTATTTACTTCAGGTGTTTATCCACATGCACTGACGTCAGTCGGCCGTATCTTATCTCGTAATTTATTCCTATTCCATATATCCACACACTTTATTCATACATCTATCCACAAACTTTACTCAAACATGTATCCACAACTTTAAAACATGGCTTAATCCTTCCAGAATTAGACATATACCTATTTAATCCACAATGCCAAACTTCCATAGGGTATATGTACCCACCAAGCTCACACGTGCCCTTGGTGCCGGCAGCGGCGTGGGCAAGTGATCGCCACTTCATTTGCATATTCCCCTTGCAATAATCTCATTAGCGCACCGATCAATCGCCTGCTTTTAGATCTTGCAACTCCGGGGTCTTATCTGGCCGTGTTGCAGGCTCGCCTCGTCTTTCTTGTTGCCCTCGCCCGGTGATACACCTGCTTGCCTGCTTGACTTCTTTTGTCGTCTAGCTTCATGATATGCTTGTCTGTCTGCATGTCCTCTGCCCCGTAAGCTGGGTGAACCCCCACCGCCCATGCCCAAAAACCTACCCACCTCATCCCCCCCCCCCCCCCCCCGTCGGAGAGGCTTCCCCGTGCATAATGGGTTTACAAAACACATTATAAATCCCAACAAACTATCGACAGGGCTTATCATCAGACAGCCAGTAATTGGCCTCAATCATATACTTACAGTTTAGCCCACGTATAATCTGCTTTAACAGTCGGCGTGCTAATGATCATTGGCTCTCAATCGACGTCGAGCTGGTTGCGATGGCAGGGGGAGAGGGGGGGCGGGGGGGGGTGTACTCGGTGAGGATCAATATTGGTCCGTCTATAAGCTACGGCCGGCGCTCTTCCCTCGCTAATCGGCTTTGCGCACCTGCGTTAATGCTGCCTCCGTCGCCGCCGCCGCTGCCGCCGATCTCGCCTTGTATAGGGAGAGAAACACTAGATTGGGGCTTACGGAGACATGACTCTGGACCGATACAACGCAATTTTCGCATGACTGTCAAGCTGACAAGCTACCGAGCTGAGTGTCATATGGATTTTGAAAAGACGTTTGGGCTTGAATCAAAAGAAAGGAAAATGCCAGATTTAAAAGACCACATATTTTTTATTGTTTCTCCCATAGGTAAACAAGAAAAAATATCTTATAATTATCATATTCATCAGTAGCAGCTGCAGCATCCTCAAGCTCTTTCTCTCTCTCTCTCTCTCTCTTCATCCTGATCTCCATACCAATCCAATTCTTTATTTTTCCACTTTCTCCATCCTCTAAGGCAATATTACTAGACAGAGAGTCAGACGAGATGGAAGTAAAACGATATCACCCCCCCCCCTCTCCCCTCTCGCCCCCATACCCAACTCCCTTCTCGATCGGGGAGATTATGCGGTTGGTCGTCTTTATAATCGACGTTTTGATATCATCGTTGGCTATTGTGTAATCGGGGCTGGCATAATGCGTATGGTTATCGCCGAAGACGTTTTGCGGCGCCCATCTCGATCGCGATGGTAGTAGAGTAGAGTGCGATATGTGGGGAGGATGGAACAGCCTTGTGATTAGTACCTGCTGATAAGAAAGATAACTTTTTGTTTCTCTCTCTCTCTCTCTTGCTGGGATCCTTTTTGGAAATGGGTTGGGTCGGTTTGTTTTTATATGCTAATGGATAATTATAATTGTGATGATAATGGTGATATGGTGGTGACCAGATCTTTCAAATTATAACGATAACATTAAGATTCAACAAGAAGCCGATTATTTAACAAAGGAACATATTTTTGTTTGTGCTTGCATTGCAGTCTGTTTATTTACTTGTCTGTTTCACATATTTATTCCTCAACTTTCATCGCAGATCCGCTACAATCCGTGTGTCGAATCGCTATAAAGACAGCTTGCCGACTTACGTTAGTTACAGCCCGTCGACTTAATGTTGGTGTAAAAACGTCGACTTCATGTTTACAACAGTCCGTCAGACCGATACTAAATGAAGGAATTTCGTCGACTTAATTACTGTGACGTTCTGTCGACTTACCGTTCCCTAAATTATATTACTTTGGAATATACTTGGCAGTCTGTCTAGTTTGATTGTTTGAGTCTTTAGTTAGTAATCGGGTATTAGGATGAGGGATAATCCAGAGAGAGAGGGAGAGAGAGAGAGAGAGAGAGAGAGAGAGAGAGAGAGAGAGAGAGAGAGAGAGAGAGAGAGAGAGAGAGAGAGAGAAGAGAGGAAGAGGAGAGTAGAGAAGAGAAAACAGGAATGCAAGAGTAAGAGAGAGAAGAAGAAGAAGAAGAGAGAGAGAGAGCATACAAGTTGTTAAAATAAGAAAATAGGAACGCAAGAGTAAGACAGAGAGAGAGAGAGCATACGAGGAG
>NW_028234410.1:26509184-26511684 GCF_977035675.1 Penaeus japonicus
CAAAATGGTTAATTTTAGGGTTGTTCCTTTAGGTTTCTATTAGCTGTGTAATAGGTCTGTAAGTGGCAATCTTTAAGCACCATCTATGGCACCATTTAGGCGTATTATTGTCCATAATTGGGTGCTTATTTGGGGAACGAAATAAAGTGATTGTAAAATGGGTCTCTCATGGTAAGTGATGTTTTGTGAATGTCTTATAATTTGTGAACCATGTAGTAGAGTCGTTGGTTCATTATTCTAAAAATAAAATATACTTTTTGTTTTTTTATTGCCTCGTTTTCAGTGTCTGTAATGATGGAATGATTTCGTTATATGATTAATTTCGTTATTAGTGAAAAGGTTGGGGATATCTTTGTGTGCGGTTAATGACAATTCAGTTGGTGCTTTTATAGGTAACGCATGTATATTTTATTGTACATATACTACAGTTTATATGAATATGTGCATGTTGATATATATGTATGCTTCCGTGCCTTAGTGATGGAATAAAATGAGAGTAGAATTAAGTTAAAGTTATGTTATGACGTACGCCGTCTTCCTTTGCCTTATATCAAACCAGACAAATGAATTACTCACTTTATCACATATAAATGTGTGTGTGTGGATGTATATATATATGTATATATGTATGTATGTATATATATATATAAGCATATATATATTTATTCATATAGATATGTATATACATACATATACATATATATATATAAATATATATAAACACATAAATATGTATAAATATGTATATATATATATATACATATATATATATATAATATATATTATATATATATATATTAATATATATATATCTGTGGTGTGTGTGTGGTGTGTTGTGTGTGTGTGTGTTTATATAAATGTAATTATATATCGTATATAAACACACAACACAAACTCACACACACTCTCACACACACACACACACCACAACACAACACGTATATATATATATATATATATATAATATATATAGAAATATATATATATATATAGATATAAAATGATATATATACACATATGTTTGTGTGTGCGTGTGTGCAAACTCACTGGTTTTACTCAAGCACTACCTGTCTGTTGAGGGTTTAAGTATATTTGTTTCACAGAATGTTACTGAACATATCCTGAGTAATCCCATGTAAATTAGGCGTTTTAAATGCCATTGAAATGTGAACACATTTTCGGCCATTTATTAGACCAGCAGTTTTGGAAAATAATAGAAGTATTAGTAGCAGTGATAACTCTACCAGTAACAAAAGTAACAAATATAATAAACAGAAAGACAAATGTGACTTACTGGAAAGTGCAGCGTAGGCCATCTCAGCAGGAAGCAGTATTGCCTGAGCAGAAGGAGGTGAGACCATTACAAGCAGCAAGACCTCCACATGAGCTTATGAATTACTTATTAGCGTAAACATAAAAACCCGCACAGGCGATAATTGCTAGCTCTCTGCCCAGCGATAGTCTTCGAGCCTGAAGCTCAAGATGTTTCCCCCGTGATCATTATCTTGTAGCGACTGGGTGGTTCGAGAACTCAACTGCCTCAACAAGCACGGAAGAAAGAACGAAAGAAAGAATGAAGAAAAAAAAAAAAGAAAAAAAAAAGAGGGAGAGGGAATATATATCTCTGGAGGAGAAAGGTCGAGCAACGAAGAGTAGAGAAAGAAAAAAATAATAATAATGATAAAAAATAAAAGGGTAATCATGAACCGAGAATTTACAAGGAATCATCTGAAGTCTTTCTTTTTTTGGGAAGTGTCAGAGCGGTTTGTTAGGGAGGGAGAAGGTGGGTCGAAAGCTCGTGTTTATGAGACTAATGATTTATGCCCAATAAACGCTGGTGGCTGACTTTAGCGATCTCATAAACAAAAGAAGGTGCTCCCCACGCACCCTTCTCCCTCCCCACTCTGTCTCTCCCTTCCCTTCCCCTCCCCAAGACAATCCCTTCACCCCCAAAGCGCCGTGTTCATGTTCAAGACGCCGTGTGTACATCTGAACATTAATTCACTAAACCTCCTTTTAACATGGGTATCGCGTTCCTCGGATTCAGATATACTGTTTGGATGATAAAAACATCTTTCTCACTTTCCAGTTCCAGGTTTTCTTCGTTTCGTCTTTTTTTTTTTTTTTTTTTTTTCTATTCTTGTTCTCTTTATACTTTTCCTGTTTGTTGACCCATCGGATTTAACTTGTCTGTTCTCTCTCTCTCTCTCTCTTTATATATATATATAATTATATATATATATATATATAAATATAATTATATATATATATATATACATACATATATATATTCTCTCTCTCCTCTCTCCTCTTCCTCTCTCCTCTTCCCCCCCCCCCCTCATCTCTCTCTCTCTCCTCTCTCTCCTCTTCTCTCTTTCTCACTCCTCTCACTCTCTCTCTCTCTCCTCTCCTCTTTCTCTCTCTCTCTCACTCTCCTCTTTCTCTCTCTCTCTCACTCATCTCTCTCTTTCTCTCTCTCTCTCCTCTCTCTCCTCGAGGT
>NW_028234410.1:26544184-26546684 GCF_977035675.1 Penaeus japonicus
TATCAATAATATTATTGTCGTTATCACTATCACCACTATAACTATTATCACTATCATTACAATCCTAATCATCATTATCATCATTATCTCACTTTTTTCTTTTGCTTTTTATATATATCTTAACATTTTCTACTTTATTTGATTTTCTATTGACATTTCGTTCGTGTTTATCACTATCCTGTGATTATCACTTTTTTTTCTTCATAATGTTATCTTTATTTAGAACCTTTAATCCTTTGTCTTTCATTTTTTTACTGTTCTCTTGTGAATTTTATTGGCGAAGTACTTATATAAAGAGATTTATGAAGATGAGGAAGAGGAGGATAATTATGATGATGATAATGATGACAACAGTTAATATAGTGAAGATGATGATAAAGATGATAATTATATTTATGGCAACAACGAACACCGATAAGAAGAAAAAGGCGAAGAAAAAGAAAAGGAAGAAAATCGAAAACCAATAAAACAAGACCATAATAAACTACACGCAAGCATACTGGCACGCACATTCCCCCCCTCCCCCAGTCCCCCCCCTCCCCATTACCCCCTCTTCCTTCCATCATCCCTCCTCCCTCCCCTCCCTCCCTCCCTCCCTCCCTCTTCCCTCCCTCCCTCCATCCTCCCCCCCGCTCGCCATATTTAGATAATTCTAATGCAAAACTATTAGCCACAAGAAGTTCATAATCACCTCGATTTGGAGGTGTAATCACTCGTTATGTTTATAGCATTTCTTCACAAAGTGTCCGCGGCTCCGGAGATTAATACCAGCGGCTCCCTTTTATGACTCGACTCCTTGAGATATCGCAGGATTGGATATCAAGCCTTCGGGTTTTTCGGTTTTCTTTTATTGCGGATAAACTTTTGAAGTTCTTGAGTGTTTTTTTTTTTTTTTTTTTTTTTTTTTTTTTTTTTTTTGAGGGGTAAGGGGGGTTGGTCGTCTTATAGGGTTATATTTGATTTGGACTACTTTTTTTCGATGTGGGTTTTCTGGTTATCGGGCAAAATGAAGTGGGTTCCATATATCTGGGATTTTACGGTGTGGCGGCCTGCAGTTTAGTTCTCCTTTCTGTGTTTTTTGTTCTGTTTGTTTGTTTGTTTTTTTCTTTGAATTTGCTGTTCTTTCTCTCTCTCTCTCTCTCTGTATCTCTCTGACTTTCTCTCTGTCTCTTTCTCTCTCTCTCTCTGTCTGTCTTTTCTCTCTCTGTCTTGCTCTCTCTCTCTCTCTCTCTCTCTCTCTCTCTCTCTCCTCTCTCGCTCTTTCGCTCTCTCTCTCTCTCCTCTCTCGCTCTCTCTCTCTCTCTCTCTTTAACTTTCTCTCTCTCTCTCTCTCTCTCTCTCTCTCTCTCTCTCTCTCTCTCTCTCTAACTTTCTCTCTCTCTCTCTCTGTATTTCTCTCTTTGTCTTGCTCTGTCTCTCTCTCTCTCTCTCCTCTCTCACTCTCTCCTCTCTCTCTCTCTCTCTAACTTTCTCTCTCAATCTCTCTCTCTCTCTCTCTCTCTCTCTCTCTCTCTCTCTCTCTCTCTCTCTCTCTCTCTCTCTCTCTCTCTCTCTCTCTTTTCTCTCTCTCTCTCTCTCTCTCTCTCTCTCTCTCTCTCTCTCTCTCTCTCTTTCTCTCTCTATCTCTCTCTTTCTTTCTCTTTCTCATTCTCTTTTTTCTTACCTGCCTCATCTCTAGCTCTCACTTACTCTTACTATTTATTCCATTTTTAAGAGCTTTATCATAAAAGTGTTGAAAGGAGCGAAGGAACACGGGAAATATATTTATCTGGGAGATGTGGATGAACATATTTCCTTGTTCTATAAATACACATGTTCTCTGCGAGGGTCGTTCAAGAACCAGGAAGAGAGAGAAAAAAAGGTAAGAGAAAAGGGCAGGAGAAATGTGTCTGATGATTTTCTTGGCTATTGTGAAGTGAGAGTATGGTGTCTTATAACTTATTTTTTCACTCTCTTCCTCCTGTCCTTACCTCTCTCTCTCTCTCTCTCTCTCTTTCTCTCTCTCTCTCTCTCTCTCGCTCTCTCTCTATATATATATATATATATATATATATATATATATATATATATATATATATATATATATATATATATATATATATATGTATCTCTCTCTCTCTCTCTCTCTTTGCCTTTCCCTACCCCTTTTCCCTCTTCCAGTAGCCTTTCCTCTTCCCCTTTCCATCGTCTATTTACCCCTTCCATTGTATTCCTACTTCCTTGACCTCTTTCTTGTATTTACTTCCCCTTCTCCCCCCACCCCCCTCCTCCGTCTTCCGCCTTCACTGCCCCCTTCCCTTCCCGACTTTTCCTTCCTTGTCTTTCGCCTTCCCCCTTACCCTACTCACATCCCCTTCCCCCTTCCCCACTTACATCCCCTACCCCCTTCCCTTACTCACATCCCCTTCCCCCTTCCCCTGCTAACACACCCCTCCCCCCTTCCCCTACTCACATCCCCCTCCTCCTTCCCCTACTAACACACCCCTCCCCCCTTCCCCTA
>NW_028234410.1:26594184-26601684 GCF_977035675.1 Penaeus japonicus
TCGCTCGTTAACACGGTCTCCTGCTGCCTTAGCACACACCCACTGTCTGCTGGCTAAAGTCCTAGCATGGGGTCCTTCCTTCGGTCTTTCTTGGGGTCTTCTTTCGGTCTTTCCTGGGGTCTTCCTTCGGTCTTTCTTGGGGTCTTCTTTCGGTCTTTCTTGGGGTCTTCTTTCGGTCTTTCTTGGGGTCTTCTTTCGGTCTTTCTTGGGGTCTTCTTTCGGTCTTTCTTGGGGTCTTCTTTCGGTCTTTCTTGGGGTCTTCTTTCGGTCTTTCTTGGGGTCTTCTTTCGGTCTTTCTTGGGGTCTTCTTTCGGTCTTTCTTGGGGTCTTCCTTCGGTCTTTCTTGGGGTCTTCCTTCGGTCTTTCTTGGGGTCTTCCTTCGGTCTTTCTTGGGGTCTTCTTTCGGTCTTTCTTGGGGTCTTCTTTCGGTCTTTCTTGGGGTCTTCTTTCGGTCTTTCTTGGGGTCTTCTTTCGGTCTTTCTTGGGGTCTTCTTTCGGTCTTTCTTGGGGTCTTCTTTCGGTCTTTCTTGGGGTCTTCCTTATCACGCGTCGAATTCACGGGAACTTCTCTTCGGTCTTTCTTGGGTCTTCTTTCGGTTTTCTTGGCTTCTTTCGGCATCGCATCTTGGCGGGCTTCTTCGGTCTTTACATTGGTCGTCTTGTCGTCTTTTTCTTTCGGTCTTTCTTGGGGTCTTCTTTCGGTCTTTCTTGGGGTCTTCTTTCGGTCTTTCTTGGGGTCTTCTTTCGGTCTTTCTTGGGGTCTTCTTTCGGTCTTTCTTGGGGTCTTCTTTCGGTCTTTCTTGGGGTCTTCTTTCGGTCTTTCTTGGGGTCTTCCTTCGGTCTTTTGGGGTTTATATCGGTCCTTTCTTGGGGTTCTTCACTTCGGTCTTCTTGGGGTTCTTCGTCTTTTTTCTTGGGGTCTTCTTTCGGTCTTTATTCGGGGTCTTCTGTCGGTCTTTTTGGAGGTCTACTTTCGGATCTTTTCTTGGGGTCTTCTTTCGGTCTTTTCTTGGGTCTTCTTTCGGTCTTTCTTGGGGCTCTTCTTTCGGCTCCTTTATTGGAGGTCTTCTGTCGGTCTATCTTGGGGTCTTCTTCGGTCTTCTTGGGGTCTTCTTTCGTCTTTCTTGGGGTCTTCTTTCGGTCTGTTTTTTTTTTTTTTTATTTAGTTTTGTTGTTTTTCTGTCTTTATCGTGTTTCTTTCGTTTTTTTTTTTGTTTTTCTTTTTTTTTTCTGTTTTTTTTTTTTCTTCTTTTTCTTTCTTTTTCTTATTTTTTCTTTGTTTTTCTTTTTCTTTCTTCTTCTTGTTTTTTCTTCTTTTTATTTTTTTTTTACTCTTGATTTTTATTTTTTATTTTGTTTTCATTTTTTCCTTTTCCGTTTTTTTTTTTTTTTTTTTTATTTTTTTTTTTTATTTTTTCTTTTATTTTTTTTTGTTTTCTTGGGGTCTTCTTTCGGTCTTTCTTGGGGTTCTTCTTTCGGTCTTTCTTGGGGTCTTCCTTCGGTCTTTCTTGGGGTCTTCTTTCGGTCTTTCTTGGGGTCTTCTTTCGGTTCTCCCCTTTTTCGACTCTTGGGGTCTCTCTTCGGTCTTTTCGCTGAGGGTATTCTTTCCGGTTTTCTTGGGCGTCTTCTTTCGGTTTACTTGGGGTCTTCTTCGGTCTTATCTTGGGGTCTTCTTTCGGTCGTTTTCTTGGGGTCTGCTTCGGTCTTTCTTGGGGTCTTCTTTCGGTCTTTCGTTGAGGGTATTCTTATGCTATGTCTTTCTTGGGGGGAGGCGGGCGGGCGTGCGGGGGCGGCGGGTGGTGGGGGAGAAGTGTAGAAAGAAGGGGGGCAGGCAGAAGGGGGGGCGAGGGGGAGAGAGATGGAGTGAGAAAAGAGAGGGAACCGCGGTAGGAGGGAGGGATAAAGAATAGGGCAGAAAGGGGGGGAGGGAGAGGGGTTAGTGAAGGGGAGGTAGGGGGGAGGATGAGGGGAGAGGGGTGTGGGGAGAGGGTGGAGAGAAGGGTGGAGCGTGGGGGCAGGGGTTTGGAACGAAGGGAGGGGAAAAGGTTAGAAGGGAGGGGGTAGCAAGAGGTAGGGGGAGAGAAGAGGGGAGCGGGGCGCAGGTAAGAGAGGAGGAGTGAGAAGGGGAGAATGTGTGGGAGGGGGGGTAGGGAGGCATCTGCGGGCAGGGGAAACGGGTAGTGTGGTGGGTGGAGGGCTGGGGCGAGGCAGGGGGTGAGCGACTAAGGGGGGGGGGGGCAGGGACGCGAGAAGGAGGAGGCGAGACGAAGGAGCGGGGGGCAGGACTGGGGATTATGGGGAAGTAGGGCATTCTGTTCTTCTGCTGCTGTGACGGGATGTTGTTACCGTCGTCTTTCTTTTTCTCCTCTCTCTTTTTACTCCACTTTCTTCCTTCGGTCTTTCTTGGGGTCTGTGTTTCTGTTGTTTTTTTTTTTTTTTTTTTTCTTCTAGGCCTTGTTTGACTCTTTTTTTTTCCTTTTACTCTTTTGTGTTTAGTTTTTTTTTTATTTTATCTTTTTTTTTTTTCTTTCTCTTTTTTTTTTTCTTTCTCTTTCTTGGGGTACCTTCTTCGGTCTTTCTTGGGTCTTCTTTCGGTCTTTCTTGGGACTACCTTAGGTCTTCTTTCGTCATTTAGTTTCTTGGGGTCTTCCTTCGGTCTTTCTTGGGTCTTCCTTCGGTCTTTCTTGGGGTCTTCCTTCGGTCTTTCTTGGGGTCTTCCTTCGGTCTTTCTTGGGGTCTTCTTTCGGTCTTTCTTGGGGTCTCGGTTCGGGCCTTCTTGTTGTCTTCTTTCGGTCTTTCTTGGGGTCTTCTTCGGTCTTTCTTGGGGACTTACTCTTATGTCCCTTCGGTCTTTCTTGGGGTCTTCTTTCGGTCTTTCTTGGGGTCTTCTTTCGGTCTTTCTTGGGGTCTTCCTTCGGTCTTTCTTGGGGTCTTCTTTCGGTCTTTCTTGGGGTCTTCTTTCGGTCTTTCTTGGGGTCTTCTTTCGGTCTTTCTTGGGGTCTTCTTTCGGTCTTTCTTGGGGTCTTCTTTCGGTTTTTCTTGGGGTCTTCCTTCGGTCTTTCTTGGGGTCTTCTTTCGGTCTTTCTTGGGGTCTTCTTTCGGTCTTTCTTGGGGTCTTCTTTCGGTCTTTCTTGGGGTCGTCGTTCGGTTTGCGTGGGGTCTTCCTTGACGGTCTTTCTTGGGTGGGGTTTCGTTCAGGTCTTCTTGGGGTCTTCCTTCGGTCTTTCTTGGGGTCTTCTTTCGGTCTTTCTTGGGGTCTTCTTTCGGTCTTTCTTGGGGTCTTCTTTCGGTCTTTCTTGGGGTCTTCTTTCGGTCTTTCTTGGGGTCTTCTTTCGGTCTTTCTTGGGATCTTTGCTTTATTTCGCTATTGGCATATTGCGTATTTATGTATTTATTTATTTTATCTACCTGTTCTTCTTCTTCTTTTTGCTTTTCTTTTTTTTTTCTTGCCTGAGAAGTGTTGTTTTCTTATCATGGTTTTCTCTCTCTGATTATACGTCTTTCTTTTTCTCCTTCTTCTATATTTCATCTGTTGGATCTCTTTTATTTTTATTTTTTTTCTCATCCCCTAGACTCCGCCCTCTTATTCTTTTACTCCCCTCTCTTCTGATTCTGCTCTTCGTCTTACAGTTTTCCTTCTTCTTATACTTCCTTTCCTAATCCTTCTTCTTCCCATTACTCCTTCTCCTCCTCCTCCTCTTTCTTATCCTCCTCCTCTTACTTTTCCTCCCTCTCCAACTCCTCCTCCTCCTCCTTTTCATTCCCCCCACCAACCACACACATTTCCTCTGTTTTTCCCCTTATCTCCCTTATCCTCTTCCTCTTCTGCTCTGTTCTCCTCCCCTTCCCCCTCTTCTTCCTCTTCCTGACCCCCCCGCCATCAATTTCATTCTCTCTGGTAGGCCTTGCTTCTTGAATATTAATAATTCCATTAATTAAATCATATCCAAAACGCTTAACATGTTTATAAATTAAAGCTGTGAATTAAAGTCATTATAAATTCTTCCATTATCCCTCTTGCCTGTCTTTCATAATGCTTTTTTTAAATGTCTTATCCATTATCATTAGATTCATTAACTAATGGAACAAATGACGAATATATTATTGGGGGAATATTGTACCACTATATATATACATTTTTTCTTTTTTGTCTATTTCTTTTGCATTTTCTCTCTTTTGGTTCTTTGGGTTTTTTTTTTCTTATTTGACTGTCTTCTTCTTCTTCTTCTCTCTCTCTCTCTCTCTCTCTCTGCCCTTTCTCTCTCTCTCTCTCTCTCTCTCTCTCTCTCTCTCTCTCTCTCTCTCTCTCTCTCTCTCTCTCTCTCTCTCTCTCTCTCTCTCTCTCTCTCTCTCTCTCTCTCTCATCCGACATATTTATTTTTATTACCTTCATCCCCCATGTCTTCTTCTCTTAATCAACATTCTCCCATTTTCTTTCTCTCTGACCTTTTTTATTCCTTTTTTCCTATTTCTCTTTTCCATACCTCCTGATCTCTATATTCTTCCTCCTCTTCCTCTTCCTTCTTTCTTAGTTCTCTTCTTTATCCCAGACTTCTTCCTTCTTCACCTTGTCATTAATTTTATGCACAATAAAGAGGAATCAAAATCAATTTAGATATTTGATCATTAGTCTAAATGAGTTTTCGCTGACGATGTCTAAGGGCTAAGCATTGTAAGTCTCCATCTAAGAGTAATAAACGTAAAGAATGACATAAGAGCCTCCATCTAAGAGTAAGAAGCGTAAAGAGTGACCTAAGAGTCTCCAGCTAAGAGTAATAAGCATGAAGAGTGACCCAAGAGTCTCCATCTAAGAGTAATAAGCGTAAAGAGTGACCTGAGAGTCTCCATCTAAGAGTAATAAGTGTAAAGAGTGACCTAAGAGTCTCCATCTAAGAGTAAGAAGCGTAAAGAGTGACCTAAGAGTCTCCATCTAAGAGTAATAAGCATAAAGAGTGACCTAAGAGTCTCCATCTAAGAGTAATAAGCGTAAAGAATGACCTAAGAGTCTCCATCTAAGAGTAATAAGCGTAAAGAATGACCTAAGAGTCTTCATTTAAGAGTAAGAAGCGTAAAGAATGACCTAAGAATCTCCATCTAAGAGTTATAAGAATAAAGGGTATATTAAAAAGGAAGTTGATAGATTTACGAATCTCCATCTAAGAGCAATAAGAGTAAAGAGTAACCTAATAGTAAGTAATCTGTGTCCGTTTAAGAGTAAAGTGGAATCTAAGAGTAAGCTAAGCAATCTATAGGCTCCATCTAAGAGTCTATAGAATATCAGTCATTCTAAAAAAACAACAAAGTGAACAATTAAGATAATTAAGTCCATCGAATAATTATTACTTACGAGGTGACTTATAATTAAAAGGTTGAATTTAAAGATGTGACTGATGGTTGAATTGACATACTGACAGGTGTATAGATAAATAAGTACAATGAGAGACTGATATACAATGACACACAAACAAATAATGATGCCAAGTAAACAAAAGAAAAAAATAGTTATACCACAAAAATGCAACTGAATACAAATATATAAGGTTGTCATGACAACCAAAGGGCAGTGCTACGAACAAGCAAAAAAAAAAAAAAAAAAATCAGAATTTATCAAAAAAGAAAAACAAAAAAATCCCAAGCTAAGTCACAAAAAAACAAAAATTAAAAAAAATCATTGAACAAGGATATAAACAAATAGGATTAAATAGCAAGGAAAGTGAAAAATAAAGGAACAAACAGAATGAATAAATGAAAATAAAAATAGAAGTAGCAAAACAAATTATAAATAACCAACACAGATATTCTACTAGGCAGCACAAGCAGGTTCAAGCAGTGATTTTTATGCAATCCTTCTCTTCAACATCAGTAAATTCACACTTGCTAATCAATGGCAGGTGCTAACTCTCTTAACTACCCTGCACCTATGTTCAGTTTCTTCTTCCTATTTTCTAGCCAATTTCCCCTCACCCTCCAATTATCATATATACTATCAACTTTTATATAGCATTATCCTCTCCTTATCTCCCTTATTCTCTATTTATTCTTAAACTCATACCCTTCTCCTCTTTTCCTACACCCCATTTTATCTGCTCTTATGCCTTATTCTCTTATATGCTAACTCCCTCCTCCTTCCCCCATCCTTCTTCCCTCCCTCATGTCTTCCTTCTTATCTCATAGTTCTACCCAACCACCCCCCTCCAACCACCCAACCCCACCCCAACCCCTATTCCTCATCCCTCTCTCTTCTATCTCACCTCCCCATATTCTCTCCTCCTCCTCCTCTTCCTCCCTAGCCCCCCCACCATCGACCCCCCCCCTCTTCCCCTCCTCATCACCCATTCCCTTCCTTCTATCACCCCACTCCATCCCCTCCCCCCCCTCCATTTCATCTTATAAACCCCCATCCTTCTCCTCACCCCTTCCCCCACCCCATCCCCATCCCTACTCCGTCTCTCTCCCTCTCCCTAGCAATTTGTTAACCTTCCGTCACTCGTGTTTGACCCCGAGACTGGGAGGCTACTGGGGAGGTAAGGGGAGAGAAGACGGACAGGGATAGAAGGGGAAGAAGGGAGAACGAAGAAGAGGAAATAGGCAGAGAAGTGTGAAAAAAATAGGGGAGAAGTGGGAAGAAAGGGAGAGGAGGAGCGGTGGGGGTAGAAAAGTAAGAGAAATAGAAAAGGGGAAGTGAAGAGGAATGGGAGAATGGGAGAAAGAGAGAGAGAGAGAGAGAGAGAGAGAGAGAGAGAGAGAGAGAGAGAGAGAGAGAGAGAGAGAGAGAGAGAAGACAGAAGAGAGAAGTGAGAGAGAGAAGAGAGAAGTGAGAGAGAGCGAGAATGAGAGTAAAGAGGAATGAGCGACAAAGCAAAAGAGAGAGAATATGCAGACAGAATAACAGAAAAAAATTTTCAAACACAACTAAACATACAAAAATAATCAAAGAAACCGAAGCAAAACGCAAAACCTTAGACATAAAAGACCAAGAAAAAAAAACACCAAACACAAGTGAACAAAAAAAAAGAACAACAGACAAACAAAACAAACAAACAGCCACAGTAACCCCAAAAGAAGAAAGAAGGAATTAGGAAGCGAGTCAAAGGTGATCGACAGGTGACGGCAGGGCTTCAGGTGATGTTCTCTAGGTGGTCTTATGATTAATTACCTCTGGACAAAATTCCTGTCACATACGAGTGTTAAAGATGAAGGTCTACGTGGTTTACCGTATGAAATATTTATGTGCGTGCGTTTAGTCGTGTACACATTAGTACGTTTACATGTGTGTGTAGTCACGACTTCGCATGTGCCACACGCATGTATGTATGTGTATATGGACGCAACTATTCACTAGAATATAGACTTATACATCCATACATCTTGAATACATGTAAATTATCAGTGATATATTGATAGATTTTGATGGAAATGTTCATTATTTTGTTTAATTTTTTAATTTATCTCTGAATTGGATTATTTTTGTTATCTTATCATTGTTGTTATCATCTATAT
>NW_028234410.1:26616684-26619184 GCF_977035675.1 Penaeus japonicus
AGACGAACATATACTAATGCACGTGACTGCATAGCTACACACTCATGCCCATAAACGCACACACACGCCCGCATGTACGTTCTTAAGTACACCCACTCGTCATGAGAGTTGCATGATCTCGACTCGCAGTTCCATTTTCGCTCTCAGTCTTGGTTAAATCGTTTCTTGATGTTCTTTGGATTCGATTAAATCCATGCCGCTGATTCACTCTTCTGCAATTTAGGCATCTATTCTTCTCTCTCTCTCTCTCTCTCTCTCTCTCTCTCTCTCTCTCTCTCTCTCTCTCTCTCTCTCTCTCTCTCTCTCTCTCTCTCTCTCTCTCTCTCTCTCTCGCTCTCTCTCTCTCTTCTTTCTTTCTTTCCTTTCTTTTCTTTATTTTTATCTCTCATTTTTCTTTATTTCAACAGAAGAAATAGAGATAAAGAAAAAAAATGAAGAGAGAGAGAGGGAGAAAAATCCTTCCTATCAACTCAATTTTCGAAGACATACATAAGAGAGAGAGAGAGAGAGAGAGAGAGAGAGAGAGAGAGAGAGAGAGACAGAGAGAGACAGACAGACAGACAGAGAGGAAAGAGGGGAGATAGAAAGGGAGAAACACATCAACTCAATTTTCGAAGACATACATAAGAGAGAGAGAGAGAGAGAGAGAGAGAGACAGACAGACAGACAGAGAGGAAAGAGGGGAGATAGAGAGGGAGAAATACATCAATTCAATTTTCGAAGACATACATGAGAGAGAGAGAAAAAAAGTGGCGGGGAGGAAGCGAGAGAGAGAGATAAAGCGAGAGAGGAAAGAGGGGAGATAGAAAGGGAGAGACACAGAAAAAAAATGTAAAGAGAGAAAAAAGAAAACTGACACACATTGTTCCATCTCCGGAGACTCGCGGCCTTCTTGCATTCCTCTTCCTCAATCTCGCCCTCTTATTATTGGCTTTCCGTCTTGAATGTTAATCTTTCTTGTCCCTCCTCCCCTCCCCTCTCCCCTGCTGTCGACTCTGCACCCTCTCCATCCCCCGTCTCTCGGCACTAACCCCTCTCCCCCTTTTCTCCCCCTCTCCCTCCCTTATTCATCTTCCCTCTCTCGCCCCTACCCCTTCCTCCCCTCCCTCCCTCCCTCCCTCCCCTCGTGCAACCCCTCTGACTCGCTCTTGTCGCCCTCCTCCACTCATCCCCCCAACTATATCCCTCTCTCTCCCTCTTCTCTCGCTCCCCCCTCCCCTTCCATGTGCCTCCCTCTCTTCACGTCCCCCCACCCCCCCCCCTTCTCGCCTCTCTCACTGCAGGCAACTTCTTCCCCATCTCCCCTCCCTTTCACCCCCATCCCCTTCCCCCCCCTCCCCATCCCCATCCCAACCCTTCCACCCCTTCAACCCCCTACCCCTCTCCCTCTCCCCTCCCCTCCCTTATACCCCCCCTCCTTCACTCGGCCTCGATCTTATGCTCTTTCTTCTGTCACTTTGCATTTATGTGGTCATCGATCTGCGTCCGTGAGGAGTAGTAAAAAAAAGGGAAGAGAGAGAGAGAGCGAGAGAGAGAGAGAGAGAGAGAGAGAGAGAGAGAGAGAGAGAGAGAGAGAGAGAGAGAGAGAGAGAGAGGGAGAGAGAGAGGGGGGGGGGAGGGAAGGAGAGAGAGAAAGAGAGAGAGAGAGGGGGGGGGGAGGAGGGAGAGAGGGAGCAGGAGATACAGAGAGAGAGAGACAGACAGAGAGAGAGAGAGAGAGAGATAGAGAGAGAGAGGGGGGGGGGAGGGAGGGAGAGGGAGAGAGAGAGAGAGAGAGAAAGAACGAGGGAGCGAGCGAAGGAGGGGAGGGATGGGGGGAAGGGGGAAAGGGGGAGGGGGGAAATATTTATGTGGTTTGGATACTCATCTTGATGGATCTGATCTATGAGGCGAGGTGAGGGAAGTGTATTGTGCTTTTTTTTTTTTTTTTTTTTTTATTATTATTCATTTACTATTGTATTATTTTCATCAGTTATTTTTTATTAGTACGTTGATATTTATGAGTGTGAGTCATTGGAATATGTATTTATGAATATGTATGAGTACGTCATTAATTCATATGTAGGGAGATAGATGCGTAGAAGGATAAATATAAAGATAGATAGATAAACGGATAGATACATAGATATGGATACGGATAGATAGATAGACTGCATATCCTCCCAAATTCTAAATATAGAGAAATAAATACTTAATTAAGAAGCACATACAACAATAATGAAGGAAACGAAGAAGACCCGATCCTATATATATCTACAAAACTCAATAAAAAAAATAAAAATAATAAAAAAACGAAAAATACCTTTCTTTTTCCTCTTTTTTATTGTTTTAATAAAAGAAAAAAAAATTAATAAAAAAAAAAAAAAAAAATAAAAAAAAAAATAAATTAAAAAAAAAAAAAAAAAATTAGAAAAAAAATTTAATAAATAAAAAAAAAATAATTAATTAAATAATTCCTTACTTAAAAAAAAAAAAAATTATAAATAAAAAAAACATTAAA
>NW_028234410.1:26644184-26651684 GCF_977035675.1 Penaeus japonicus
TGAGTGGAGTGGAGTGGGTGTGGTGACAGGGAGGGAGGAGGAGCTGAGTGGGGTGGAGTGGGTGTGGTGACAAGGAGGGAGGAGGAGGAAGGAGGAAGGAGGAGGGAGGGAAGGGGAGCTGACTGGAGTGGAGTGGGTGTGGTGACAGGGAAAGAGAAGGGGAGAGGAGGGAGTGGAGTGGATGAGAGGGAGGAAGGGACGAAGGAAATATGTGAGGTAGATAGATAGATAGACTGAGAGGACAGGAAAGGAGTGACAGAGGTTAGATAATAATTCACTAGTACTGATCTCTCTCTCTCTCTCTCTCTCTCTCTCTCTCTCTCTCTCTCTCTCTCTCTCTCTCTCTCTCTCTTTCTCTCTCTCTATCATATCCCTCCCCCTTTCTTATCCATCTATCTTATTTTGTTGGAACATGTGACAGACATCTTTTAAAATACAAACATGTAACTTTTACGACACTCGATCTCAAAGGCAAAGAAAATAAACAGAACTGACAGAACCCCGGTCTCCGAGGTAGCCCATTTTACATCGAGAATTGGACATCACACCAAGATTTGGTCTGATCGTATGCAATCCCTCTTTCCCCTTCTTCCTCTGCCTCCCCTGCGACGCTGATGACCCCTTCCCCTTTCCTCTCTCCCGTGATTTCTTTCCTCTCTCCATTCCTTGCCTCTGTGTGATCGCCCTTTCTATCTCTGTCTCTCTCTCTCTCTCTCTCTCTCTCTCTCTCTCTCTCTCTCTCTCTCTCTCTCTCTCTCTCTCTCTCTCTCTCTCCTTTCTCCCTCTATTCCCTATTTCATCTGATAAGTCTCTATCTCTTTCCCTTTTCCACTACTTCCTCTCTCTTCCATTCTCTTTTCCTTTGCTCTCTTTCCCCTCCCCCTCCTTTTCCCCTTTCCCCTTCAATCTTCTATCACTTTAAATACTTCCATTCCCTCCTCCTGCCTTATTAATTACCTTCTCCTTACCCTTTTCTCTTTCCCACCTTCCTCCTCGCTCTTCCTTCCCTTCCTCCCTCCTACCCTTCCTTCTCTCCCTCCCTTCCTTCCTTTCCTCCCTCCTACCCTTGCTTCTCTCCATCCCTTCCTTCTCTTCCTCCCTCCTACCCTTCCTTCTCTCCCTCCCTCCTACCCTTTCTTCTCTCAATCCCTCCAACCCGTCCTTCTCTCCCTTCCTTTCCTTCCTCCCTCCTACCCATCCTTCTCTCCCTCCCTTCCTTCCCTCCCTCCCTCCTACAATTCCTTCTCTCCCTCCCTTCCTTCTCTTCTGGTTTAAGAATAACCATTGTAATTTATGGAATAAAGTTTTTGAATTTGAATTTTTTGAATCCTACCCTTCCTTCTCTCCCTCCCTCCTATCCTTCCTTCTCTCCCTCCCTTCCTTCCTTTCCTCCCTCCTACCCTTCCTTCTCTCCTTCCCTCCTTCCCTCGCCCCTCCCCCCATCTAATGCCCCCCTACCAAGTTCCACGCCACGAAGCATCGGGTGCGGGCAAGAGAGAAGCTACAGGTAGTTTGCCACACTAATGCCAGAGTTCACTTTATATGGTAATGAACCACAGGGACGATAACCGTTCTGATCTATCGGAGGCGAAGACGGCAAGCAGGAGCCTAAGGAGGTGGTGCAGGAGGAGGGAGGGAGGGGGGGCGGGGGGAGGGCAGGGTGATGAACGGAGGGGGAAGGGGGAAGGGGGGTTGAAGGGTGAGGTGCGTTACTCGTTAGGGCGGGGAGGGGGGGGGGGGTGCATACCGTGGCCTTGCGATACCTTTGATCTGGCTCTGTGCTTGCGATTTGCGATCCGAAGATAGAATGAGAAGATGTGAGGTCTCGAATTCTCATCGAAGATAAAAAAATAGATGAGTGGGGGAGAGGGAGGAAGGAGAATAATTAGTTAGGTATCAAAAAGAGGAGGGGGAGGAGGAGGAGAAAGAGAGAGAGAGAGAGAGAGAGAGAGAGAGAGAGAGAGAGAGAGAGAGAGAGAGAGAGACAGAAGAAAGACAGATAGACACATACACACACACAGATAGATATAGATAGATAGATAGAGGTTAGAGATAGATAGATAGATATATATATATATAGAGAGAGAGAGCGGGAGCGCGAGAGAGAGCGAATCATCACCTGACGGGTTATGATATGCGAGGCGTCCGCGGCGGGTCCAGCCCATCCACTGCAGTCAAGATCATCTCAAGCCTCAGCTGGAGTAGCCCCTCCAGCCTCGATCAACAAAGAATAAGCGATATTGATTTAGGAATTGTGTGCTCCGCTGTATAAGGCCGCAACAAGGGCGCGATGGATATGTAAATTCCTAGAACCTCTACCTTGCTTCTTCTTTTTTTTTATTATAGTGTTTGACACGGCCTGAGTCGCTCGCTACGTCTGCGTGTGTGCTCGTCCTTGTGCTCGTCCGGATTGCTATGGTAACGAGCCTGCATAGTCGTCCTTTTTATAGCCCTTTGAGAGCTTCTTTAAGGTGGAGAATGAGCGGGTGTATGGGCTTACAGCAACACTTTTTTAGTAGTTTTTTTTTCTCTCATTTTTTCACCATCTTTCTTCGATCAAGGTTTTATAGATTAATTTCCCAGCTGGAATTAGTCACGATTTGCGCTGCGTTTGACTGCGTGTAGTGATTGTATAGGTGTTAGATATGCACGATTTTCATCATGGCGGATCGTTTTTCTGATCAACTTTGGAAGTCGGGTATACACGAAGAAAAAAAAGGGAACGAAATCAAATCAACTATCTATTGTATGTATTTTTTTTTTTATTTCTCTTTTATACATCAACAGCCCCTGAGAAATTCTTAAAATCCATGATACAATAGCCACCAAGACGTCTGCGAAGGAAGCTGTAAAATTTTATTGTTACATGAGCACGGGGATTTCAGGCCATTAAAGGTTTAACGCTGCCTTGAGCCTTGTTACGCATTCGAGGGAGTGTGTGTGTGTGTGTGTGTGTGTGTGTGTGTGTGTGTGTGTGTGTGTGTGTGTGTGTGTGTGTGTGTGTGTGTGTGAGTGAGTGGGTGAGTGGGTAGGGTGAGTAGGTGGGTTCGGGGTGAGTGAGTGGGGGTGGATGGGTGGTTGTGTCTGTGATATAGATAGAGGGACCGGCAGATAGATATACAGGTTTAAAGTATATTTTGGCTCTTAGTTGTGTGACAAGCAGATGGACGACTAATCAGCTAAACTGAGTTAAGAATATTGGTTTAAAATAAATGAGAAGAAGAGAGAAGCAGAGAGAGCGAGAGAGAGAGAGAGACAGAGAGAGAGAGAGAGAGAGAGAGAGAGAGAGAGAGAGAGAGAGAGAGAGAGAGAGAGAGAGAGAGAGAGAGAGAGAGAGAGAGAGAGGGAGAGAGAGAGAGAGAAGTAGATAGATAGATAGATAGAGGGAGGGATAAAGGAAATAAGAGAAAGGAAAAGATAGATATATGGTAGATGAAAAAAGAACCCTCCCCCACTCTGAAAAAATACAATAATAATAGATACATCAATAAGTAAGTAAAACACAGACGCCATGCAAAGACACAGACGCAGAATAGAGATCTTTAAATAATCAGTTAAGAAATTCGATCTCCATCGCAACATAACTACGCAGTTATTCAAACACGTATTAAACCTACCTAGAAAAGGGTGTGTCGATTCCTAATTTTCATTTTGGTTTATCGTCACAAAAAGGAGATATAACAACAAAAAAACTAGTTTATATGTCGAGCTAATGAAAGGATGAAAAATGATCAACCCACATGGATAAAGTTCAGTCTTGTATATGCAATGAACTGTGACTCAAATCATAAGATCATCTCTTGATATAGGACGTTTTTAAATACAGCCCAATTTCATGGTAAGAATTAAACTTAAACTTGTGTATGTACTCAGTTTTATCATAAAATCTATCATATATGCATGTAGTAATGAATTAGATGTATTTATTTTCTTGAACATGTGTTTAAACATATACATTATCAAAATTGTTTGAATAAGATTATACCTATATATATGTAAACGTATGGACACACACACACACACACACACACACACACACACACACACACACACACACACACACACACACACACACACACACACACACACACACACACAAACACAAACACACACACACACTTACACATATACACGCATTCACTCACACACATATATATATATTTAAGGACCTACAAGCATTCAAATATACATGCATGAAGAAAGTGGTATTACAGGCATGAGTATTGTTCTATGGAATTCATTATCCTTATACTTATTCTTGACATAATAGTAATCAACATTCTTTTTTTCTTACGCCATGATGTAGCAACTTGAGATGACAGAATCAAGTTGAAACGGCAAAAAAATCCACGCCAAGAGAGTGGAAGCGAGTGACAGATGCGATGACAAATGACAGCTGGAGTGACGCTTGAGTGACACGTGAATCAACGGATGACAGGTGAGGTGATGACCAACATGCAGAGTGAAAGAGACACGAGTAATCAAGGATGAACAGAAAGGAAAAATATATGAAATCTGACAACGGTTACAAAGGGTTCTAAAATCACCATAGAATCTGGTCTTTTGAAAAGTTTTTCAATTCTGATCTACCTTCAATGCGTCCTAAAAGTTACATAAAATGAGATACAAGAAAACTCCTGTAGCCAGCCTTCAAAGATGCCACGCTGTTATGGACCCTTAAAATCCCCTTTTCACACAGCTGTATTTTGAAGGGCTCCTTTCTCAAGCTGATGACCGCATAAGTGTGACTTTACGAGACCCTAAGTATAAGGGTGAGGTGTAACACGAAGCCCTCGACAGTGTGAAAGGAATAAAGAGTGACTTAACACCCATGGTTGTTTGACTTGTCGGGTGGAGTTACAAACCACGGGCGTGCAAAGTAAGATGACCCTCTTCACAAGCAAATCTCTCTCACGATATTACTTTAGGTGAAACAAAACGTTGAAGGCCGTATAAGTCGTCGCCAAACGTTTCGGACAAACATTTGCCCAGCTCTCACGGGAGAACACTTCGCCCAGCTAATAGATATTCATGAAACCCTCGGAATTATCGGTCGCGTTCGCTAGCGTGGGGAAGGAGAGGCGAGTGTTTGGGTTGTCCGGGTGAGGGTCAGAGTCTTAAACAGAAGGAAACACTTGCGCTTCGGTTTACGTGGACAGACACATGCATAAAGAAAAAACTCCTTCGAGATTCAAACACCAACTACTTACAACTACGCCCTTTAAAATTCAAACGCCAATTGCCTACAACTACGCCCTTCAATGGTCAAACACCTGCTATTCACAACCATGTTCTTCAAAATCCAACCGCCAATTACTCACAGCTACAAGCTACTTACAACTACACCCTATAAGATTCAAACGTCCGTTCCTTACAACTATGCCCTTCAAAATTCAAAATCCCAAACGAACAACTAACCCCTTCAGGATTTAAACACCAGCTACTTACAACTACAGTATGCCTTTCAAAATTCAAACGCCAATTACTTACAACTACACACTTTAAGATTCAAACTCTAAGAATGGTTAGGACACCCTTCGATATTCAATCCCTTACTAATTCCAAGGACACCCCTTCGAGATTCAAACGTCAGGTTAAAACAATGGCTACGAAAAACTAGTGTAATAGGTATCGCACTTTTTATGATGATGTGTTTCCATATGACGCTAACAGTGCAGTTGCATTGTGTAGGTAATTCTGTCTTTTGTAATGTTGTGTAATATATAGAAGAATAGCTTGCAATTGATGATTAGATTTGTAAGAAAAAAAAGTGTGTGTACACACACACACACACACACACACACACACACACACACACACACACACACACACATATATATATATATATATATATATATATATATATATATATATATATATATATATATATGTTGCGAAATCATGTAAGAGTTAGATATTGTTTTTCTTTTTATGGTCTTCTCTGTGCTTTAAAGAAAGTTATATATCCTTCATTTAATACTAACAATACCTTTTAATTACCTTTAGGAAATGTTATTAATACTGAAGGTTATCTAACAAAAAGAATTACATTAAGTTTATACATTATATTCTATCATATATTCTTTGAAATGATGAGTTCACCACAAAGAAATTATTCTTCAAAGAAAACAGAGTTAACCAAAATGCACCTTACGTACAATACATTTTTTACGATCTATCATATCCTCTTAGGATGAAAGATCAGATCATGATAACATTGATATAATAGATAACAAAATGCCCGAAGACGCCAAAATCGAATAGTTAGTCCTTAATTAAAACAGCATTAACAGCAATTACATCATCCCATCCTCTTTTCATGTCCTAATGGCTTCCTCGTTTTTTCCCTTTTGATAATAACACTTGCAGCAGATACCTCACTCTCTTTTCCTCTCTGTCATCATTCTTCTCTATCTCTCTTTATTCTTCTTCTGTTTCCCTTTATGTCCTTCCTCTCTCTCTCTCTCTCTCTCTCTCTCTCTCTCTCTCTCTCTCTCTCTCTCTCTCTCTCTCTCTCTCTCTCTCTCTCTCTCTCTCTCTCTCTCTCTCTCTCTCTCTCTCTCTCCCTCCCTACATCTTCTTTCATCCTTTCTTCCCCCTCCCTTCTTGTCTCTCCTTACTCCTCCATTCCTAGCTACTTCTACCCTGTTTCCTCCCTCCCTCAATGTTCATCATTCTTCCCTCTCTACCCCTCCTTCCTCTCTCTCTCTCTTACGTTCCTTGTCCCTCGTTCCATCCTTCCTCTTTCCTCCCTTCATCCTCCATTCTTCCCTCCTTTCTTCTCCCTACCGGCCTTCCCAGCCATCATTCTTCTATTCCTTCCAGCCCCCTTCCTCCTTCCAGACTCCTCCCTAAATTCCAGACCCCCCACCCTCCTTCCCTCCCTCTCACCCTCCCTCCCTATCCTCCCTCCTCGCCCCTCCTTCCTCTCAACTAGCGCGAATAAAACCAGTAATCAACTCGATCTTAAGTGACTATAAGGCACGCTAGAATTGACCTTTTTCGCACTAGTATCTTAATGAGCATCATGGCAAACAAGGTCGTTTGGCTCTTAAAGCTTCCCCTGACGAACGTGTTGGGCAGTTTGAGTAATTTAGCGTAAGGTCACTCGGCTCGGTATTGTTGACCTTATCCTTACTTTTTTTTTTTTTTTTTTTTTTCGTCAACTTGATTTTGGCGTTCCCTTCTCGCTGTGTATATCTTTATAGCTTTTTTTTTTTAACTTCCTCAATAATTCCCTCTCCCACTTCGCCTTCCATTTTCCCCTCTACTTAATCCCTCCCTCACCTTGAACCTTCTCTTCATATGTCTTTTTTTCGTCTTTTTCTTCATTCTCCTGTTGATTCTTCGCCGTCCTCTTTTCATTCTTATTCCTTTCCCTTCTTTTTCTTCTTCCTCTTCTATCTTTTCCCTATTGTCCTTATCCTACCTACTTGTTTTCTTCTTCCTCTTCTTTCTCCTCCTCCGCCTCGTCATCCATCTTTTTCTAACTCTTTTGCT
>NW_028234410.1:26661684-26664184 GCF_977035675.1 Penaeus japonicus
AAGACGAGGATGATGATGGAAAAGATGAGGATGATAATGATAATGATGCTAATACTACTACTAATGATAATAATGATAATGTCATAATAATAATGATAATAACAACAATAATAGAAACGACAACACTGACTGCATGATCAGCAAACCTAACCTTACCAAGAACAGAAAGAACAAAAGAACATCGCTAATAATAACGATAACAGAGTGACAATGATAACATGATGGTTGAATTATTGAATTATTGATAATGATTCATATGATAGTGATCATGATAACAACGCAAACAAGAATACCAACACTATTGATAACGGAGAAAGGATAGAAAATAATAATAACCAAAATGATTATAACGATATTTATACTAATAGAGATAATTAAGGAGTTAATGGTGATGGTTATGTTAATGAGACTATTTATATTTAGTATCAGCAGTTGTATGATGATGATGATGATCAACTTGTTGTTGGTATTATTATCATCATTATCATTTTCGATATCACATCATTATGTTTAGATTAGTAGTAGTGCTTGATGATGTTGTGATGGAGATATCATTATCATTATTGTCATTATGATTGTCGCTGCTGTTGCTATAATCATTACCATCTTGCTATCACCATTATTGTTGCTATCATTGTCATAATTCATTTAACTTTACTTTTCATTATTGTTATCGTTAACATCATCATCATCATCGTCATCATTATCATCATCATCATCACCGTCATCATCATCATCATCGTCGTCGTCATCATCATCATCAGCATCAGCATCAGCATCAGCATCAGCATCATCATCATCATCATCATCATCATCACCACCACCACCACCACCACCGTTACCACCGCCATCACCACCATCATCCCCTTACTCAATATCCATTAAATCCTCCTCGGTGTTATTATTGCTTCAAGTACAATTTCTGTCATTGAAATTGCATGCGCTCAAGCTTCAGAAAGAAATATATATTTAACACTAACCCTTTCAGCGATGATTGTCAAACTGTAAGAAAAAAAAATGCAAAAAAAAAAGAAAGAAAGAAAGAAAAAAAAAGACACACCATGACTTTCAAAGATTTGAAAGCATGTAAAATTAAAGAACAGAAGACAAAAAGATATACAATAATAAAAAAAACGATAAAAATAAAAATCGCCACACCCAAAAGACATAACATGAGATTAGCAAAGCAATTTCGCGAACAGAGGAGAAACAAAATTAATATCCATGGACAGAGCGATAACCGGGCGGCCGAGCGGGTAAGACAGTAGGCAGAATAGCATTAATCATCGGGGTTCCAATGGGCTACCAAATGCCTCTTAACAATAGCTTTCGGCGTCTTAGAAAGAGGATCCAATCGTCTATCCTCTTTGAACTCGAGGCTTTTGTCTTACGTAAAGCTCGGGGCGTGACCGCTCTTCGCCTGAAATGGATCCTGAAAACCAAGAGATCGCTGGTGGGGTTTTCTTTTTTTCTTTTTTTTGGGGGGAGGGGGGGGGTGAGGTTTGGTAGGTGGATGGGGGGGGGGAGTGGGATGGGATGGGGGGACGGGGTTTGGTGGGGGGAGAAGGAGATAGAGAAGAGAGGGAAGGAGAGAGAAAACGAGTGAAGAATGTTGATGGGTCATGCGAGGAGAGAATGGATAAAAATGGAAAGTATATGAATATGAATATTACACACACACATACAGAGAGAGACAGAGAGAAAGAGAGGTATATAAAGAAAGAGGGAGAGAAAAAGAGAATAAGAGAGAAAGAGTGAGAGCGTATAAAAATTGTGTATATATATATATAGAAATATAAATATATATATATATAATAAAATAATATAATAATACATATGTAGACATTAAAATATATTAAGGTATAATTATGTATATAATATATATATATATATAAAAAAAATTTTTAAATATATATATATATATATAATATATATATGTGTGTGTGTGAGTGTGTGTTGTTGTGTGTTGTGTGTGTGTGTGTATCATTTATTTATTTATCTACTTAATTTATTATTTCACACACACACACACACCAACACACACACAAAACACTTAATCACATATATATATATATTTATATATATATATATAGATATAGATATAAGAATATATATTTAATGTATATATATGTGTGGTGTGTGTGTATATATATATAATATATATATAATATATATATAGATATATATATATAATATTTACATATATATGGGGGGTTATGTATTAACATATATACATATAAAGAGAGAGAAAGAGAGTGTGAGACAGAGAGAGAAAGAGAGAGAGAGAGAGAGAGAGAGAGAGAGAGAGAGAGAGAGAGAGAGAAGGTTCGATAGATGTAGCGATATGAGAATTGAGAAAGGACGAAAAGGGTGTGAAAGAGATTGAAGAGAGAGAGAGAGAGAGAGAGAGAGAGAGAGAGAGAGAATAAGAGGGAAAGAGAGTGAGAGAGAGAATAAGAGAGAAAGAGAGTAAGGGTGAGAGAGAGAGAGAGAGAAGGAG
>NW_028234410.1:26669184-26674184 GCF_977035675.1 Penaeus japonicus
TATCATCATTTTTATTATCATTATCATCAATGTCATTACTTTTATTATCATTATCATTATCAGTTTCATTATTTTCATTATCATATTCATTATCGTGGTCTATTTATCACTATCATTATTATTATAATCTTCATTATTATTAAGATTATCATTCCTTACCATTATCACTATAAGCATTATTATAATTTTTGTCCTCACCTTATCACTATCATCATTATCATCATCATCATCACTGTTACCATTATAATTATCCGTATCATCATTACCAATATTATTACTATCATAAATACCATCCCCATTATTGTGATTGTTAATATTGTTTTGATCACAGTTATCATTTTTATCATTATCATTTCTATCATTATTATCATTATTGTTCCTCTTATTATTATTGTCATCATCATTACCACTATCATTATTATTACCATCATCATTATTTTTATTATTGTTATCATTATTATCAATATTGTTGTTGCTATTATTATCATTATTATCATTTTTATTATCATTACTTATATCATTATTATGATTATCCTCATATTTTTTTGTATTATCGTTATCATCATTGTTATTGCATTTTTTGTATTACTATTATTATCGTTTTTTATCGTTATCATCATTATCATTATTGTCATTTTTGTGATGAACATTATTGTTATCTCTATCACAATGATAATCATCATCATTATCATAAATATTGATATAATTATTATTATCAATATCATACTATCTTCATTAGAATTACTGCCATATCCATCATCATATTATCATTAATGCTATCAATATTATTGTTATCATCAAAATAGTTAATATCATTACTATCATTATTTTTATTGCATCGTTATCATCACTACGAATATCACCATCAACATCATGTTTATCATCATTATTATTATCATAATCATAATTATTATGATTGTCATTTTTTACATTATCATTACAATTATGATAATCATCCTAAGTATCGTTACTATTGTCGTAATCTTTATCCTTTTTGTTGTTATCATTATCTTTGTTGTTATCATTGTCGTCCTTGACAATGTTATTAGCATTATTACTCTTGTTATTCGCATTATTACTCTTGTTATTCGCATTATTACTATTGCTATTATCAATGTTGTTATCATCATCATTATCATCATTATCATCATTAACATTATCATTATCATTGTCACTATCATCATTATCATTATTATGATTGTTGTTGTTGCTTTGTTTCTTGTTGTATTGTTATCATTATGATCATCATCATTATGATCATTATTATGATCATCATTATCATTATTATTTTACGATTGTTAAATGTTTTGATAAATGGAAAAGACTTATTCATGGCTCGGTTTCCTATTACACGATCGAATCAATGTCTGCAAGTATGTATGCAATTGTCTCAATAAACATGTCAAATCAAATCAAATCAAGTTATGACGACCGTATGAAACGCTAAGACAAACATGTAAGTGAAGATATTTGAGAATATAACAACCTTCTTATTGCAGTATCCCTTTTCTTCTTTGTACTTTGATTGATCTGTTTTGACCACTGTTTTTTTTTTTTTTAGATTGAAATTATGGTTTATGTGACGCGTCTGGCAAGGAGACACTCTTATGCAAAGTCGAAATAAACAGGTGAGGTCATCTCGTAAGTATCGTCTCTTGCTTCTTATGCAGCTGCTATACAACTGCTATGGAGGTACATTTTTATAAACAGAGACACATGTACATACGAACACATACATATGTACTGTATACACACACACACATATATAACACACACACACATGTATACAGTATATGTGTGTGTGTGTGTGTGTGTGTGTGTGTATGTGTGTGTGTGTGTGTGTTTGTGTGTGTGTGTGTTTACATATATATACATATATATATATATACAAAGATATAGATAAATGTATATATATATATATATATATATATATATATATATATATATACATGTATATACATAGAGAGAAAGAGAGAGAGTGAAGCGAATAAGTGTTTTCAGAGATTGAGGCCTTAGATTAGCAAAGCAATTTCCCAAACAGTGAGCAAGGTAATTAATATACGTCACTAATAACAAAGGTTGTAGAGAGTTAGCAGAAAGTCAGAGTGTATTAATCATAGACGCTGCAATGGCGAAACAAATGGCGATCAGAAAAACGTTTCGGAATCTATGAAGGAGGATCCTATTCTATCAACTTTTCGAATTGGCTTTTATCTCCGTCTCTCTCTCTCTCTCTCTCTCTCTCTCTCTCTCTCTCTCTCTCTCTCTCTCTCTCCTTCTCTCTTCCTCTCTCTCTCTCTTTCTCTCTCTCTGTCTCTGTCTCTGTCTCTCTGTCTGTCTGTCTCTCTCTCTCTCTCTCTCTCTCTCTCTCTCTCTCTATCTCTCCCTCTCTCCCCCCCCCCCCCCCCCCCCCCCTCCTACGGGGTGGACCCCCCCCCACCCCCCCCCCCCCCACCCCCCCCCGGGGGGGGGGGGTGGGGGTGGGGAACCCCCCCCCCCCCCACCCCCACCCCCCCTCCAACCAATATACCATCTATCAATCCCCTACATGCTCTCTACTGACTCTCGCTCTCTCCTCCTCCGCTCGCTCGCCTCCATCTCTCTCCTCTCTCTCTCTCTCATCATCCTCTCTCTCTCTCTCTTCTCTCTCTTCTCACTCTCTTCTCCTCCTCTCTCTTCTCTCTCTCTGCGCTCTCTCTCTCCCTCTCGCCTCTCTCTCTCCTCTCTCACTCTCCTCTCCCTCTCTCTCTCCATCTCTGCTCTCTCTCTTCCTCTCTAGCCGTCTCTCTCTTTCTCTCTCTCTTTCTCAACTATACTAGCTCTCTCTCTTCTCCTCTCACTATCTATCTATCTATCTATTCTCTCCTCTCTCACTCTCGCTCTCTCACTATCTACTTCTCTTCTCTCTCTCTCTTCCTCCTCCTCTCTCCACTCTCTTCCTCTCACTCACTCTCTCTCTTCCTTCCTCTCTCTCCTT
The DNA here is from genome assembly GCF_977035675.1 of Penaeus japonicus. Classification (NCBI taxonomy): domain Eukaryota; kingdom Metazoa; phylum Arthropoda; class Malacostraca; order Decapoda; family Penaeidae; genus Penaeus; species Penaeus japonicus. The sequence continues at coordinate 26,672,162 of NW_028234410.1, forward strand.
CCTTCCTCTCTCTCTATCTATCTATCTCTTCTCCTCTCACTCGCTCTCTCTCTATGCTACTTCATTCCTCTCTCTCTTCCACCTCGCCTCCTCATCCCCTCACCTCTCTCTCTCTCTCTCCTCTCCTCTCTCATTCCTCTCTCTCCTCCACAGTCGATCTACTCTCTCTCTTCTCTCTCTCGCTCTCTCTCTCTCACTCTCACTCCCTCTCTCTCATCTCTCTCATTCTCTCTTCCTCTCTCTCTCTCTCTCTCGCTCCTATCAAATCTATCTATCAATTTCTCCTCTCTCTCTCACTCTTACTCTCTCTCGCTCTCGAGCTATCTCTCGATCTATCTCATTCTCTCTCTCTCTTCACTCCTCACTCTCTCTCCTATCATCCTCTTCTCTCATCTCATACTCTCATCTCATCTCCTTCTTCCTTTCCCCCTCTCCTCACACTCAGCTCTCTCAGCTCGCGCTCTCTCTCTCTCTCTCTCTCTCTCTCTCATTCTTCTTCTGTCCGTCCCAGTATATCTACCTATCTGTCTATTCAATTCTATCTATCTCTCTTTCCCTTTTATCTTTGTTTGTTGAATCATGTAGCAAACATGCGACCTGACATACCTGGTGTTTGAATAATTTTTATGCCTCAAAAAAAAAAAAAAAAAAAAAAAAAAAAAAAATGGAGTCAATGCAAAACTAGTAAGAGTCCAAAATAATACAAATTTCAAAACAAGAAGCTATTGCAACGAACTCTTGCTTTATTGTTCAAAAACGTCCACGAACGGTTGGAAACTTACAATCGGCTTTCGTGCTTAATCTGGTTGAATGTAGACTAAGTAGCATGATAGCGGAGTGGGATTCGCGTGTTCGGCGGAGGTCCTTCTTGGGAAGTTAAGGGGCGAGGGTGAAGAGATGGATTGAACTTCGTGAAGATCAATCCATAGAGATATATATATATATATATATATATAACTATAAGATAATATATATATTTATATATTTATATATGTAGAATATATTTTTTGTGTGTGTGTGTGTGTGTGTGGTGTGTGTGTGTTGTGTGTGTTGGTGTGGTGTGTGTTTGTGGTGTATGTTTATATATGTATAATATATATATTTTATATATACATATAGATATATAATATAATATAATATTTTATATAATTATATGTATAGATATATATACATAATATACTACAGATATATTATATAGCTATAATATATATATATATTAGATTACTATATATCTATATATATATATATGTAATAATATATATATATATATAATATATACTTATATATATAATCTAATATCTATATATATATATATATATTTACTTATATATATATAAACACACACACTCACACAACACACACACACACACACACACACACACATATATAAATATATAATAATATATAATCATATATAATATAATATGTGGGTATAGATATATATATTATATATTATTATGTATACTATTTAATATGTGGTGTGTGTGTTGTGTTTGTGGGTGTGTGTGTGTGTGGTGTGTTTGTGGTGTGTGTGTGTGTGTGTGTGTGTGTTTATATTGTATATATATATTTATATTATATATATCATATATAATATTTATTATAATATATATATATATATATTGTATATATATCTGTAAATATATATACAAGATATAAAAATATAATACTAGAATCTATATATATATATATAAATATATATATATCCTATATATATATATATGTATAAATATAATATATAGAATATATACATATATAATATATATCTCTATAAATATATATATATATATATATAATACTATATAAATATATATATATACACACACACACACACACACACTCACACACTCACACACTACATATATATATATATAATATTTATATATAATAATATATATAAATACATATATTAAATATATATATATATATATCCAATAACATTATAATATATATATATATAGACATATATATATATATAAATATATATAAATATATGAATATATATTATATATAATACATATAA
>NW_028234410.1:26679184-26681684 GCF_977035675.1 Penaeus japonicus
TCAAACAATCTAACTATATCTATATATCAATAAACAAAACAACTAATTCTCTATAAATCAAAAAAATCAAAATCTATAAAAATCTCAATAAATCAACAATCAGGTGTGTGAGTGTTGAGAGAGTGTGTGTGTGTGGGGGTGTAATGTCAGTCTAGAATCGTTCTATATATATATCTCAATCTATCTATCTATATCACTCACAATATATATCTAATATATAAATATATGTACATAGCTCTATAACTTCCACAAACATCTAAAATATAATAAACCTAAAAAAATCATCTCTATCTATAACTCAATCCTCAGTTTATAAATAAACCCTCAATATCCCTACCCAAATATGTCAAAATAAACATACCCCTCTCATTTCTAATATATATATCTACAATATAAAATCTCTATATCAAATAAGTCTCCTAACTCTAAACCTATAATATTTAACAAATATCTCTCATATCTCAATCAAAAAATCATTAAAAATTATCAATTCTTCTAACACACACCTATCACTATATAGACAACAAATATCAATCAAAAAATCTATAAAAAAAACACAACTCTCTAAAACTATTCTGATTGTATAAACAGTAAATGTCTGTGACTCTTTCCATATAAATATCTCAATATAACTAAATAACTATATATATATATTCTATCACAATCTATCACTATCCCTGACATGTATCTACCGTCTCTGACTATATCTATAAATCAATCACAACTATAAAAAATATAAAATAAATATGATTCATACTACACTATCACTACAATATATACTATCCACTTCTCTATATCTAAATCACCATCAATACACACCACCCCACAAAAATCAATCAGAAAATTTCACCCTCAACTCTCACAACTCTCAAACAAACTATATAACAATCACCACTAATAATCTATATTACTCTTAAACTCTAAACTATCTAACAATCAACACTCTACACACCTAACTAACTCCTCAGTGTGTGAGGTGTGTGTTGTGATGTGTGTGTGTGTTGTGTGTGTGAGTAGTGTTGTTTGTGTGTGTGTATATGTGTGTGAGTATGTATGTATTATGTATCTCTACAGTCATGTATAAAAACAGATATATATATGTAAATAAAATATAAATCAAATCTACTCTCTATATATATCATATATATACAAAAAATAAATCTATAGATCAAACACTCAAAATATTATATATACTCTCAGTATCAATAAATATCTAACCCTGAAAAAACCACTAACTCAAATCTCTCTCTCAATCTCATTCACTCTATATTATCACTAATATCAAATAACACTCCAGTCTCAGCACGACAAACACACACAAAAAAACCAACTCAAAACACACCTCACCGACACCTCACACACTATATAAATGATCACCACAACTCACACACACCCTCTCTGAAGCAATCAAATAACTAACTAAATCACCTACACAAACACTCAAAGAATCAAACACTAAAACTCACTTATAAACACTCCAAACGATCTCTCTATCACTCACCTCACTCACTCACAACCTCATAACACCACACTCCTCTAATACACACTCAAAACTCACACTCGACTCACAATCACTATCACACACACACACACAAACACACACACTCTCTTCCTAACAAACACTCTCTACTCACTCACTAACAACTATCACACACTAACAATAAAAAAACTCTCAATACTCACACCCTTCACACACTACACAGCCTCCCGCCCCATCGCCCGCCGCGCCCACAAGACAAACATGCAGACTAAGTGACAGGCGTGCATGAATACAAAAAGACCAGCCTCACTGCACAACCTGTACAAGCAATCGACAATGGCACCCCCATCCCCCCCACCCCTTCATATACTCCCCCTCTTCCCCTCCCAGTCTCTGTAAACCCACTTAACGAAACTGCACAACTTCTCCCCTCCCCTACTCCCCCACCCCTTAACCTCCCGCTTCCACTAGGGACAACCGACGAGAGAACGTGTCTGTTCTTGTCTATGGATGTCTTTGGGTGTTTGCATGTGCCAAGGTGTTGATGTCTGTGTGTGTGTTTGTGTAAGTACCTGTTTGTGCCTATTTTCGCTTGTCCTTGTCAGCTGCACTCTGTACTTACACGCTCTTACTTAACTACGCATACCAACATACCCACACACACACACACAAGCATACACACACCAACGCACATATAATCATACACACGCAAATGCACACACACACACAGCCCCTCCTCCATACAAATACATAACGCCCACCTCATCATACACACACACACACATTGCCCCTCCCACTTCCCACAAGCACACACAGACACACAACCCCTCCTTTCCTCCTCACACACTCTCTGCCCTACAAGCATACACATAACCTTCCCCTCTTCTCCCTAAGCAGAAACACATACACCTCCTCCCTTCTTCCCCACAAACACACACACACACACACACACAACCTTAACCTCTCCCTCCTAACCACAAATACATACACAACACCCCTCCCCTTCCTCCTCCCCACACA
>NW_028234410.1:26696684-26699184 GCF_977035675.1 Penaeus japonicus
AGATAGACAAGCAGACAAAGAGGGAGTTAGAGAGAGAGAGAGAGAGAGAGAGAGAGAGAGAGAGAGAGAGAGAGAGAGGAAAGCTAGAGAGAAAGAGAAAAAAAAATGGAAAAGAAAGAAAGGGAGAAAGAGACAGAGAGAGAGAGAAGCAGACATACAGACAAACAGAAAAAGAGAAGAAACGACCGATCACATGGAAAGAGAAAGAGCGAGTGAAAAGGGAAATGATAATAACAAGAAAGCCAAAGTGAAGGAGAAAGTGACTTGACCTTCTTTGACCTCGCCTTTTGTACCTAATTTTGAAAAAAACCTTCTGTTATTTTTCATCAACTTTCGATTTCTATGTGGCTTTTTTCCCTTATTTTTGGCTCTTATGTTGTTGTTTTTTTGATGATTTACTTGATTTACTCTGATTTACTTTATTTATTACTTTATTGATCTGGATGATAATGATAATGATAATAAAAAAATAAAGACGATTAAATAAATAATTATATTGATAAAACTGATAATGATTATAGAAATCATAATAGCAACAATGTTGATACTAATGACAGTAAAAAGCATATGATAATAACAATAACGAAAGTAATGCTAATGATAATGATGAAATAATGATAAAAGTAATAACAATGATAATGATGATCATCATGATAATGATAATAATAATAATTATAATAATAATAACAATAAAAATAAAAATAACTACTATGATTGTGATGATAATAGCAACAATAATGAAAACAACAATAGTGATAGTAATAACAATGATGATAGTAATAATGATAATGATAATAATGATAATGATAATGAGGATAATAATAACAAAAGTGATAATAACAATAATGATAATGATAATAATAATAATGATGATAATGACAATACTAAGGCTAATACTAATGATACTAATGGTAATGACAATACCAAAGATAACATTGGTAATTATAGTTATAGTAGAGATTACGATGATGATAATAACAATAATATTAATGATGATAATAATGGTACTAATAATAATGATAATAATAATGATGATGAGGATAATGAAAATGATTATAATAGTAATTATAAAAACGAAAATGATAATCATAATAACACTGATAACAATAATGATTATAATAATAATAATGATAGTAATGATAATAATAATAATAATAATAATAATAATAATAATAATGATAATAATAATGATAATAATAATAATAATAATAATAATAATAATAATAATAATAATAATAATAATGATAATAATAATAATAGTAATAATAATGATAATAATAATAATAATGATAATAATAATAATAAAGATGATAATGATAATGATGATAATTATAGTAATGATAATGATAATAATGATTATGATAAAAGTAATGATAATGATAAATGAATAATAATGATGATAATGATGCAGAGGATAAAGTTACCAATAAGAATAGTATTAATGATATCAAGATTAATAATGATAAGAATAATGATAATAAAAGTGATAATAATGATAATGACAATAATAGATAAGAACATCAATTATTACTAACGTAAACATAAGATTTAGAGAACATTCATTCAATAATCTGAATTTGTTATATACTGAATAATAGATTAGATAATACCAACATCACATTTCAAATTGATCAAGATGACTATACAAAGAACAACAAACAACGCATAGAAAAGTCAGAGCAAAGAATAATCCAAAGAAATTCTCGTGAAATTTTCATCTCCCTTCTCTTCTCTTCCCTTGGAGTGCCCACACACACACTCGCTCACAGCACATCTAACAGTTTATCTCCCTCTTTCATCCCTTCCTTCTTACTCTTCTGACATGAACGTTCAAGGCGTTTACCTGTTCATGTTCATCTCTTCTCTAAGCTTTCAATGCCTGTTGAACTTAGGACACGTTGCCTTTGACTCCACGTTGCCTTTTGGGAAGTGGATGGCAAGGGAGGCTGTTTTGAGCAGATTTTCTTTCGTGGGGATTTTCGTCTCTCTTTCTCTCTGTCTCTCTCTTTTTCTCTCTCTCTTTGTGTGTGTGTGTGTGTGTGTGTGTGTGTTTCTCTTTGTTATGTTCCTTCTTTTATCTTATTTTGTTTCTATGTATTTTTTGTTTCTTCTTTTCTGTACATGTAAACCCAAGTAGACACAAAATCTACAATTTCCCACTGTGTGTTGGTATCCTTTTATAACACCTGTTGTCTTTTTTAGTCTTTTCCTCTCACTTTTTCTCTCTCCCTATCTTTCTTTGCATCATTTTTCTCTTTGTCTTTTTTATCTCCTATTATCTGTGTTGTAGTCTTTGTCTCTTTTCATCTTCCCTTTTTTCATTTCTAATCGCCACATTTCTATGCTTTCTATATTTTTGTCTCCATCTCTATCTATCTATTTTACCCCTTCTTCTTCTTCTCTCTCTCTTCCTCTTTCCCCCTCCCCTCTCCCTCCCGCCATGTCTTCCATAATCCCTCTCACTCCCTCTCCCTCTCTTTCTCCCTCCCTCACAATCTAT
>NW_028234410.1:26709184-26714190 GCF_977035675.1 Penaeus japonicus
AAAAAACACAAAATCACACACACACACACACCCATTATATTATATCCCCCATTTTTATATTTATGTTTTTATTATAATATTTAAAAAAAATAAATTAATATTATATTTTTATATTATATTTAATTTCATATTTTTTTTTATTTAATTTTTTTTTTATTTATTTTTTTTGTGTGGGGGTTTTTTAATTTTTTATGGGTTTTTTTAGGGTTTTTTTTAGGGGATTTGTTGTTTTTTTTTTATTTTTTTTTTTTTTTATTTTTTATTTTATTGGTTTTTTTTTTGGAATGTTTTTTTTTTTTTTTTTTTTTTTTTTTTTTTTTTTTTTTATTTTATATATAAAAAAATTGTGGGTTATTTTTGGTATTTTTGTTTATATTTAAAGAATTTTCATAAGGTTTTTTAAAATTATTATTTTTTTATATTATTTAATATATATAATATTTTAAATTTTATTTATTTTATATTTATATTTATATATATATATTTGTATTATTTTTATATAAAGTTTTATATATATATTATTTTTATGGTTTTTATATTAAACATATATAGGTTGGGGTGTTCCCTTTTTGAGGTTTTTAACCCTTTTGTGGGGAATTTTTTGTGGGGCTTTGGGGTGTCCCTATGGGGGAAGTTTCTGTTGCGTGTTATCTATCTGTTGGGGTTTTTCATAAAATTTAAACCCCTCATACTTTTTTTTTTTTTTTTTCACTTTTTTTTTTTTAAACTCGAAGTTGGAAGGGCCCCTCTGTCTGCGCGAGGTGGGTGTGGGTTTAGGATGTAGGCTTTAAAAAGATAAAATAGACAAAAGGGCATAATAGATAATTTCTTACCCTAAAAATTTTTTTGTTTTTTTGCCAAGGAAGTTTTTTGGGGATTCCCAAGGTTTGTTTAAAGGGTTGCGACCAATGTTTAAAAGAGGAAGATAATTTTTTTTATTTTTTGTATTTAAAAAAATTAAAAAAATATTTAAAAGGGGGCGACTTTTATACAAGAATTTTATTTGTTTTCCATTTTTTTTTTTCTCTCTAAATTTAAACCAACAAACCTTAACATACAAACATACTTTCCCATATGCTTAAAAGTTTTGGGGTTTTGTGGGAAAATTTTTTATATATAATTTTTATATTTTTTAATATATCTTTTTTTTTAAATATAAATTTTAAAAATATACTTATATTTGGGTAAGTTTAAGTATATAAATAACCACATGGTAAAAATTTATATAATTTTTTATATATATATATATATATATATTTATATAGATATAAAATTTTAATTTTTTTTATAAATTTATTTAAAATATTATTAAATTTTAAAAATTTTAAAATTTTATATTTATATATATATATATATAATTTTTTATATAAAAATATATAAAAAATTGTTTTGTTGTGTGTGTGTTGTGTGTGTGTGTGTGTGCTTTTTAATATAATTTTTAATATATAATATTATATTTTATTTTTATATAATTATATATAGATTTTTTAAATAAATTTTTGAAAATATTTATTTTTTTTTTGGGATGGGTATTTTAGTTAAATGGTTTTTGGGTTTAAAAAAGAATTTTAAATTTTGGAATTTTTTATTTTCCCAAAAGGGGGTTTTGTTCATCTCTTTAAAAAATGGTTTTTGGGAAATTCTTCTTTTGATAATTTTCCCTTTAAAAATTCTACCAGGTTTCTTTTTTATTAGAACATTGGTATCGTGTCAATTATAGTTTAAGGCTAACTTAAAACTTTACAACTATGAACTTCATACAGCAATTGAAATGATAAAACCCATTTTAAACCTTGGGAAAAATTGAATTACATATGACTTTATCTTCGTCTTGCTACGGTACGGGGAAAAAGAAAAGAAATCCTTTCCAACTTTTTTTCAGCTTAATTTAAAATTAAGCTACAGGAAAACAATTATTTCTTTTTCCCCCAAACCAGGGTGCCTGATAAATTTTAAAACCCAAATTTTCCTTTTACGTCCTGTTTCTCCTAAAATTTTAAAAAGAACCCTTCTCACCCTTTTTTATCAATAAAAGATGCCCCCTCCCCCCATTTGTTTTTTGGTTTCCCAAAAAGGGGAGTTTTAAAGTAAGGTACTAATTTAACTTCATGTTTTTGGGCCCAAAACTAGAGTTAGGTACTCCACAAAAAAGGTATTTTTCCCTTTTCACTTTAAATATTTAAACCACTCTTTCTGCAAACTCACAAGGGGTTGGGAAAACTTATGCATATAAAACAATGCGATGACTTCCCCTTGATGGGGGGAAAAAGAAAATGTGCTTTGGAAATTCTTCTTTGATGTGCTTTTCTTGGCCTCAAAATAACCCCCTAAAGACAACCAAAATATCTAGGCCCTTTTTAAACATTGCTTTTAAAAAAAAATTTAAAAACCCCGGGTTTTGGGTATAAGAATTTTGAAGCTTAAACCCCAATCTTTAATTTCCAAAACTCTGGAAATTTGGATCATTGCTGATTGGGTTTTTGCACCCCAAACCCTTAAAAGGAAAAGGCCAAAATTTTTTTAGCTTCAATATGTGGAACATTGATGCTCTTTTATTTCGGAAACAAAAACCAATGCACCCTTGGAATAAAACTCGTTCAGGACCGTGCCCGGGACTTGAACTTCAAAGTGGTCTCAATACCTAAAAAATATATATAAAGAAATTCTAAAACCCCCCTTCCTACGACCCCCCCTCCCGTGATTCTTCACTGATCCTCAGGAGCGGCTGGGATTGGGCCCAAAGTTCCTAAATTTCCATTTCAAAAAAAGTGTGCAAATTTTCTGACGGGGCGAGCAAAAAGATGCCGAATCATTAGCCAGGTTGCACTCTATCCCCCACGCTTTTAGTTCGGGAAACATAGAAATAAAAGAAATATCATTAACCAAATACCCAAAACTTTAAAAAAGGGCATTCAAGTGTCACTGTCCCCTAAATTTCCCCTTCTCATAAAAGGATTTCATCATGTGACAAAGTCAAACCGGTTTTGGGTTTAATTAGCCCCACAAAGAACCACACTCTAAATTTCCATTATCTTTTAAAACCCAAATTTAAAAAAAAAGAAAAAAAGACGTGTTTATGAACTGTCAAAAAAATATGGAATCAGGAATGGACTTACAGAAAAGAAGAAAAAGAATGGGACAGGCACTTTCTGGCATTGTGAAAGTATTATTGGGTATCAGCTATGGGCAAACCTTGTAAAGCCTCTGACAGAGTGTCGCGGAGGCAGCAAGATACACTAACCAGACTGCGCATAGAATATCAGTATACAGTACAATATGTGCAGGGTGCAATTTTGGGTGCAAAACCAGCTTCCTATCATCACTGAAAAATGTGTGAAATATCCAAATCACATTCCGACTTTGCTGTGAGAAAACTGCATCCTACCGATCGAATTGCACTGAACATAGAATATCACTTGTTGATTATGTTAATTCTATTGTGAATACTGGTTTTGTCTTTGACATGATCAGTGATATAAAGTGTTTATTACCGTGAATAACACTATGATGAATCCCCCTTAGGCATATAAAATAATGTTCGACAAAACCCTATACTTCAATAGAAGTTGAGCTAGTTTGGATAAATGCTTTGACATCTTACCCTAGATCTTTACAGGGTATGTACACTGTTCTGTATATAAAATTATCAAGTCAAAACAAATCTCTCTCTCTCTCTATCTATCTATCTATCTATGTCTGTTTCTCTCTCTCACCCTCTCTCTCTCTCTCTCTCTCTCTCTCCCCTCATCATTCTCTCCTCAGTTCGTCTCTCTCCTCTCTCTCTCTCACTCTCGTCTCCTCTCTGCTGCTCCCACACCTTTCTCTCTCTCACTCCACTCCTCTTCCTTCTCTCTCTCTCTCTCTCTCTCTCTCTCTCGCTCACTCTCTCTTCTCCTCTTTCCCTCTCTCCTCTCTCTCTCTCTCCCTCCTCCCTCTCCTCTCTTCTCTCATTCTCTATCTCTCCCTCCCTCCCCTCTCACCCCCCCCCCTTTCTCTCTCCTCTCTCTACCTTATGGTTTTTTCCCTTCTTTCCGGGCCAAATTTGGAAATGTAATTTCTCAGTCCTGTAATGCATTTTCTAAACCTGTCTAACAGGGAAGTTTATAACTCGACCATTAACTCATGAATACTTAGCCAACTTCTGCATTTTCATTCATATTTTGTTAGTCGTTTAGCTTTAACTTCCTTTACTTTGTATTATCATTTCGTTTTTTAGTCCATTGTTATTATGTAATTTTCATTGCCGAATCGTGACTTATGATCATTGTTATTGATATTGTTATGGTATTATCCTTAGTATTTTTATCATCAATTAAACATATTACAATTATCATTACAATCATTATCAAAATATCATCTTTGAGAGGTATGATAATACCATTAATCTTTGTTTATCACCGTTTAGCACTTTATAATGTTATAAATTATTATTATTTTTATTACAAGTCAATATCACTAGTCATTCTTAATGTTATTCATAGTCTTATTCTTGTTATTGTTAATTTGTTGTTAATAGTATTACACTTACAATCAGTATTGATGCTGTAATTAATATTTTATTGCCTAATAGTTACTACTATCATTGTGATTATCATTACAACATACATTGTATCATCATTATAGGCTCCTTATTTGATGATGGCGGGGGGGAGGGGGGTGATGGGGTTGGTTGGGGTTGGAGGGGGGGGGGGGGGGGGGGGGGGGGATATTGGGGAGGGGGGGAGGGGGCGGGATGTTGGAGGGGGGGGGTAGGGGGGTGCGGGGTTGGGCAGTGGGGGTGGGGGGTGGGGGGTGGTTGGGGGGTTGTGAGGTTGGGATGATTGTGGGGGGAGTGGGGTGGTGGTGGTTATGGTTGATTGGGGGGGGGGGGTTTTATTATAGTGGGTTAATTATATTTATAGATGTTATTGGTGTTGATGTATTGTGGGGGGGGTGTGTGGGTGGTGATGTTTAATGTTATTTGTTGTTTATGGGGGTGGGGGAGGGTGAGTTTAATGGGATTTTAT
>NW_028234410.1:26739290-26741677 GCF_977035675.1 Penaeus japonicus
GAAAGAGGAAGAAGAAACGGATAAGAGAGAGAAAGAAATAGGAAGAAGAAAAATTGAAAGAGAAGGAATAGGAGGAGAAAGAGGACGAGGATGAATAGAAAGAGAAGGAAGAGGATGAATAGAAAGAGAAGGAAGAGGAAGAGGAGTAGGTCGTCGAGGAGGCAATGAGTGGAAGGAGAAGGGGGATAAGACGAAGAAGGAGAAGGGAGGGGAAGAGGAGAAGGAGGAGGAAAAGCGGAGAGACTGTTGGGCGCGGGCGTGAGGGCGTGGGTGGCGAGGGCGAGACAAGGGCCAGGCCGCCCGACGCCTCCCTCGACAACTCGAGGCGTGAAATATGGCCCTAAACAAATCTGTAGGTGGCCCCTCGGAACGCGCATATTAACATAGTAACTAATAGCGGCCACCTCCGCTCGCCTCCTCCGCTGTGCGCACTCGGGACGTCCCCGCGCCGCTTAAGATGCGCCGAGAATTCTTTTACTAAGCCTAAACACCGATCATGCTAATACACGCGGGTTTGCGTCGATCTTATCTGTGACGCGAGAGGAGGCCCCGAACACTAGTGCGATCTGGACGCTTGCTCTTTGCATACACTCAGCATATACATGGACACGTGTACAACACACGGTCACACGTACACACGCAAACACGCACCTTTGCATGTACGCTTGCTGATGTATACCTTCGTAAGTACACACGCAAACACACAAGTTTTGCATGTGTGCACGCAAGCCATCATGTACACGCGGCCTCACATGCTTGGACACGTGCACACACACTCAAAACCTATTCCTCACCCCTCGCTTCCTACACACTAGCACACAAAAGACACCTACAAGCACACATACATATTATCCCCCCCCCTCCCTCTCTCTCCCCCTGCCCAGCCCTCCCCCCAAGGAAAACCCATTCATGACGACCGAAAACTGACGCAAAACACACACTCACACACATGAATAAACTCCTCCACGTTCATTCATACATAAGCATCAGTGTGAAGGTAGCAGCAGGCTGGAAGGTCGACTAAATGATGTTTTGTGAATGGGTTCATGGAGGTTGTTTTGTTTACTTAAGATTCCTTATGGACAGCTGTCGGCTTTTCCTTTGGCAATGGAGCTTTATGTTTATATCAAGCTATATTTCTATCTTGATGTAACAGAACAATGCTGGAAAAGACTAATGTAGGAATGATATAAACTTAAATCGCGATATGACATTATAGGTAATGTAGTAGGGTTTCTCGTTTTAGTAATGGAAATATGCATTGACATTAGCCCACTATTTATAGTCGTGAATCGTTCATCAGACCATTGATCAAGATGATATGTAGAGACAGAGGGCAAGAGGAGGAGAAAATAAATGCGGGTTCATAACAGTGGTCATTTATATGTAAAGAACATATGAATTGGATTTCTATTTTGCACGAATGATATCAAACATCATGAACAAAAGAAATGTAAATAAGACCCTCTCTTTCTCTCTCTTTCTCTCTCTCTCTCTCTCTCTCTCTCTCTCTCTCTCTCTCTCTCTCTCTCTCTCTCCCCTCTCTCTCTCTCTCTCTCTCTCTCTCTCTCTCTCTCTCTCTCTCTCTCTCTCTCTCTCTCTCTCTCTCTCTCTCTCTCTCTCTCTCTCCCGCTCTCTCTCTCTCTCTCTCACACACACACACATTTCCTCTCTTACTCTCTCTTCTCTTCTCTCTCTATCTCTCTCTTTCCCTCCTTCCCTCCCTTCCTCCCTTCCTCCATCCCTTCCTCCCTCCCACCCTTCCCCTCCTCTCTTCCTCCTTCCCTGCCTCCCTCCCTCCCTTCCCTCCCTCTCTTCCTCCCTCCCTCCCTCCCTTCCTCTCTCCGTCCCTCCCCTCCCCCCTCCCCCCTCCCTCCTTCCCTCCCTCCCCATCGCTCATCGAATGCAATAAGTAAACCCACCCGGTAGAGCACCCACCTCACCCAAACATTTCCTCCTCCTTGTTATCATTGCAAGAAGGTGAGAGATGCAACAGGTGTAGGAGGGTAGTATTTCTTATTTACATCTGCTCTAAGTCTTGTGTTTACGTCATAAGAACAAGTGAGTTTTTTTTCCAAGGGTTTGTTTGCAGGTAGCTATCTTCTTTCACCTTTCACCTTTTGCCTTAAAATGATGAGATGGAGATGAATTGTGAGACGAAGAGAGATGGGCTGGATGTTGATAAGATATGTGAGATGATACGAAATCTATTTATAAGGATTATTAAATGTAAGAGGAGGTTGAGACTCCACTGATATATATAAGTATATATGTATGTATGCATACATATATATATATATATATATATATATATATATATATATATATATATATATATATATATTATATATATATATATATAGTATATATATTTATATATATATATA
>NW_028234410.1:26746777-26749277 GCF_977035675.1 Penaeus japonicus
AATCCTAAGATAACTAATATATCTAGTTGCACTTAAGAGAACACACATATTGACATACATTCTATCCAAACTTGTTTATTTGTTGATATTCCAAAGGCTGATATTGCAACAACAAGTTCAAGTTTGTAAAGACTTTCGTTAGATATTTAAAATGTGATACACACATTTCATTATTAATTTTCACTGGAAAAATTTCATGATAAACTCAACCAGAGTGTTTTATTTTAACGTGTCGTATTTGATAGAACACTAATTCTCTCACTGGGGAGCCACCAACCATATATCACCCAACCATATAGATTTGCGGAATTATGTTGTTTATATCGAAATACTGCAAGAAAGTTTATCTGAAAATGATTCAATCATTCGTAAATTCTAAACTACACGATATTGTAAAAAATGTCATCAATACCAATAATCTTTTTTAGGTGTTAAGTGTACATTGACTGACGAATTCAGGCACGGAAACGGGACATGGCAGTGTTTAAAGAATATCATAGAAGAAGAAAAAAAGACAAACAAAAAAAATGGCCACAAATTCCACATATTTACGCGCGCATCACTTATCAGTCAGGCTATTACCAGGGAAAAAATGGGAAAAATGGCATATCAAATGCTACTTACCAAAAAACCTGCCACAGGCAGATTGCCGTATATGCAACTTTGCGTGTCTGTGTGTGTGTGTGTGTGTGTGTGTGTGTGCGTGTGTGTGTGTGTACACACACACGTACCATGGCAATTTACATGTAGCAGGTTTTCCTGACTCTAATTGAAGCATCTCGAAAAACTAATTGCCCACGAGTCCCAAAAATCTGATTGTCTCAAGGATTGCGATTATCTCAGTGCTTCTATAGTATCCCTTCCTGAAAAAGAATATCCTTTTCCCCCCAGATTTTTCCTGGACGGTCCCTCTTCCTTCTACCACTGCCCCCACCTTGCTCTCTCTCTCTCTCTCTCTCTATCTATCTGTCTGTCTATCTATCTATCGACCTACCTATCTCTTATTTGCCTCCTCTTTCTCTCTATCTCTGTTTCTCTCTCTATCATTTTTTTTTTCTCGATCTCTTTCTCTGTCTCTATCTCTTTTTCTCTCTCTATCTTTTTTCTCTCTCTATCTCTCTTTCTCTATCTGTCTCTCTTCTCTTTATATCTCTCTGTTTCTCTCTCTCTCTCTCTCTCTCTCTCTCTCTCTCTCTATCTATCTATCTATCTATCTATCTATCTATCTATCTCCTCTCTTTTTCTTTCCCTCCGTTTCCTCTTATTGTCTAATAATATTTGTCATATTGTTTAACTTTTTTTTTTTCATTTCACTATTTGCACATTTACCTAACATCAGATCATCGCATTTGTATGTTATAGTTAAAGAAATAAAATAACACATTATTCGAATACCGTGAATTCAACGGTTACCAAATGCGTACCATCAAAAGCACGTCACAAGATCATGCTCTTTTATTCTCTCACATATAAAAATACTTGGCAATAATCCCCATTATATTCTCATATATTCTAATCACAATATTCCGACCGAAAGATAATGCTTTTAATATCTGCATTCATAAAAAGAGAGAGAGAGAAAAAAAAGAGAGTCTTAACCGCTATAGAAACCCATTACAAGCAACCTCTTCCCGCCAAAATGAGATTGCTCTAGCGGATCCGATCCTCTTTAGCGGGATCCGATCCTCTTCCCACACAGCTTCAGAACTCTCTTCGCCGACGGTCATTCGTTGGATCATCGACGACGTGATTAATGTTCTTATACACATCTACTTCCCGCCTCCTATCACACCTTTGTCGCCGTGTTGCCTAATTAATCATCTTTTGATCACCTGTTGGAGATTACTTGGCTAATCTGGAGTGTTATCTTTGCGAGGATAGGCATCGTTATTTTTTTATCTTTTCTTAATCATTTTCTTTTTCTTGTCTTCCTCTTTTTTTAAGTGGTGCTGTTGTTAGTTTGTTCCCATTTTGTAAAGTGGAAAGGTTTTATTTTGGCCTTATATTATAATTCCGACAAAGGACAAAGGAAAGTGTTAGAAAAGTTTGAACCAGACAATCGTGCTGATTAATGCAACTTGAAAATAAGAAACTTTTTTTTTTTTTTTTTTTTTTTTGAGTATAAGAAAATGACAACTTTGAAAAAGACACGATGCACTTCTCAAAAAATACTGATAAAAGAGTTAAGGAAATATTGAGAGGAAGAAGAGAGAACAGGGAATACGAAAGGAATAGGAAAACAAAATCTAAATGCATAGAGAAGGAGAGAAGAAAGTGGGAATAGAGAGAAGTGAAAGCAGAGAGGTAGGAGAGGGCGGAGGAGATCCCGTCAAAAATGATAAACATTTATTATTCCTGTTGTGGCCTATTTCAATGTTGCATACACCTTTAACATTGTTATATATACACGGATATCGATACGTGTGTGTGTGTGTGTGTGTGTGTGTCTGTGTGTATGTGTGTATGTGTGTATGTGTGAGTATGTGTGCGTATGTGTGTG
>NW_028234410.1:26754277-26759277 GCF_977035675.1 Penaeus japonicus
TCTTTCACGTCATTCTTATTTAAAAAATATGATAACATTCCTATCGATAAATAAAAAAAAATAAAAAAAACAGTAACAATTTATATTCCTTTACCAAAGAATTGACAAATTATTTTAATACCTAGCAAATATCAACTGATGAGTATACCATGGCCAATCTCTTTTCGCCACAAAGTCACAGACAAATACCACCACGAATAAGTATTGTAAAAACAGATGAAAAGTAATCACAGCTATTTTCTAGACGAAGAAGAAAAAAAATCCGTCCATCTCTTTCTTCTCTTTAGGAGATGAGCTTAAAGAGGAGCTCCTCAAAAAAAAAGGAAGAAAAAATTTAAAGACAAAACGTTTGAGATAAACAAGTAAAACTGAGAGAAAAAAAATAAAAATCTCAGCTCTATCTATTCATCTTTACATAAATGTAAACATACAGCATGGGTTTAGTCGGATATTTTGAGACACGAGTCTAAACACACGACTTTATGAGAGAAAACAATGCAAAGTGTATAATGTGAGACGTGACTTGTTTGGAAAAAGGGGTAGCTTGGTTCATTCTAAGATTTATGGAAGGTTTGCTTATTCTTTTCTTTTTATATGCTCTCTCTCTCTCTCTCTCTCTCTCTCTCTCTCTCTCTCTCTCTCTCTCTCTCTCTCTCTTTCTCTCTCTCTCTCTCTCTCTCTCTCTCTCCGTGCATCTATCTTTTTCTCACTCTTTATCTCTCTATCAATCTATATATATATGCATATCTCTCTCTCTCTCTCTTTCTCTCTCCGTGCCTATATCTGTTTTTCTCACTCTTTCTCTCTTTATCAATCTATCTATATATGTATCTTCTCTCTCTCTGTCTCTGTCTCTCTCTCTCTCTCTCTCTCTCTCCTCTCTCTACCCATGTATCGATCTTTTTTTCTCACTCTTCCTCTTTCTATCAATCTATATATACATCACTCTCTCTCTCTCTCTCTCTCTCTCTCTCTCTCTCTCTCTCTCTCTCTCTCTCTCTCTCCCTCCCTCCCCCTTCCCCCCCCCCCCCCTCTCTCTCTCTCTCCCCCCCCCCTCTCTCTCTCTGTAAACCGACGATTAACCCCACATAGAGCAACTACTAACCCCTAAGCCAGCACATCCCCACTACATCCTGCTCATTCACCGGGACCAACGAAGCATTAGTTTTGGAGAAAAGTATCCCAAAGGGTAAGTCACTTCTCCCTCTTAGACGTGAATGTAAGTCCCACTCGCCGCCCAACCCTACAGACAGGGCTGGCCAGAATCAGGGTTCATGGGCGTAATATCAAGAGAGAGAAGGCAAAGTGGGCGTTTAGACTATAACACATGCGACCTTTGGCACCGCGAGCTCACTTAGTTCACTCCAAACAATGCAAAACGTCTCAGTGATAAGCAATCTCAGGGCCCATTTAAATTCCGACCTTTTTAGACTCGGTGCAGATAGCGATGGGAGGGGAGGGGAGGTGAAGGAAGGGAGGGGTAGAGGGAGGGGGTTTAGGGGTTTGGGGAACTGGGAGGGAGGAGGGGAAGTGGGAGGAAAGGGGAAGGGGGGGGGATGTGAGTGGACGAGTATATGTGTGTGTTTGTGTGTCTATGTGTGTATGTGTATGTGTACATGTGTGTGTGTGTGTGTGTGCGCGTGCATGTGCGTGAGCTACTCTGATTGTGGTTAGTTTGACTAAGTGAGTTCCGTGTAAAAGTGTCTCTGTTTGCGTATTGTGTGTATATGTGCAATTGTGCATCCGTATGTATCTATCTGTATGTACGTGGGTGGTTGTGCGTCTTCATGTGTACGTGTATGCACATGTGTATGTGAAAGGGAGTATCCACAAACCTCCATTCTACAACTATCATTCTGGATTAATCAGATAGTAATCGCCCCCTCCCCCCCCCCCCCCCCCCGCCCCCCCGCGCCTCTCACCCCTCCTTTCCTCTCTTCTACATTCTTTCAAACGGGTCAAGAGTCTCCAAAATTATCATTATCCGGAGGTGAGAACAAGTTTTATATCCACTATTTTTTAAGCGATATCACAACTCTACAGGGATTATGGGCACCAGGCCTAATTCAGCATTATAACAGCCTTGTTCCTATTCACGATAAGCACGCTGACTGTCCGATAGCGGTGAGTAACGCCTTTATGTACGGTATAATTAGAGGCGATAGTGGAAAGATGAGGGGAAGATAATGGAGTAGAATAAATGTGTGTCTGTGTCTTTGTGCGCGGATGGTCTGTGCAAGCGAGCATGGCTTATGCTATGGTTCCTACATAGCACATCACCTATCTCCGTTTCCTGCTACAATATATACAGGTATATGTGAATATATACATACATGTATATGTAAAGAGTATGTATATGTATATATGTGGGTGAGTGTGTTTGTTTGTGTGTGTGTGTGTGTGTGTGTGTGTGTGTGTGTGTGTGTGTGTGTGTGTGTGTGTGTGTGTGTGCATGTTTGTGTGTGTGTGTGTGTGTGTGCATGAGTTATGAGGTAGTTTCCCTGATACATACGAAGAACAATATATCTTTTCTTTTCTTTTATTTTTTTTTGTAAACATACAAACAATAGGTTTAATGTATGCCAAGACAATACCGATGCAAAAGAGAAGGAGATGAAGCAATATAAAAGAAAAAAAGAAAGGAGTATGTAGCTAAAATGAGGAGAAGATTCAAGAAAGGGTCAGCATGAGAAAGAAGGAAAAGGACAAGAAAAGAAACGAAAAAAATGAAGCTAAAATGAGTAGAAGATACAAGAAAGGAAAAGAAGGAAAAGAACAAGAAAAGGAATTAAAAAAAAATGAAATGTAAAAAAAAGTTGTATGAAAAGAAAAGAAGCATAAGAAAGACAAATGCATAAAGAAAAAGAAAACTGAGAAAACGAAAAAAGAAAAATGTATAAGAAAACAAATAATAAATAAAAACAGAAAGTAGAAAATAAAAAGAAATATACTAAAAGAACATAAAAGGAAAAAAAATGAAGATGCAGAAGTAGAATGATAATTATAAATAAAGACGAAGCCAAAGGAAAAGAAGAAAAAGAACACGAAGAGGGAGAAGCAGAAAAAGAAGAAAAAGGAGAGGAAATAAAAAAGAAGAAAAGAAACAAGAATAATAAGATAGACAGAAAACACAAAAAAAGAAAAAGATTAAGAAGAAAAACAAGAAAAAAGCCGAAGGAAAAGAAGAAGAAAAAGAACACGAAGAAGAATAATCAGAAAAAAAGAAGAAAAGGAGAGGAAGAAAAAAAAATAAGAAGAAAAGAAACAAGAAGAACAAAATAGACAGAAAACACACACAAAACAAGATAAAGAAGCAAACAAGAAAACAAGAAAATAAATAAAAGTGAGAAGAGCCCGGCCAGTCCGTAAGCGGCGCCGCCAGAAGTATGGTGAAGCCAACATTTCGCTGATCCGTCGAGACAGGTATTAATCCGCGTGGTCAGTCTCTACCACGAGAGATCCAAGCGGATAAGCGATTGAGATAATCCTTTGCTATCACACGTATATGTAAATCCACATACACATACACTTGCTCGTCTGCGGATTCCTGTGTAATCTTTGGGGGATTACTTTGCTTATCTGTTTATGTAATCCGTTCGTATTATCGTCTCGCTTATGTAAGTGTGTTTGTATCTTTGTGTTTGTTAGTTTGTTGTCTGTTTATGTTTATGTTTGTTTCCATTTTTTTTTCTCTCTCTTTTCTCTCTCTTTGTCTGTCTCACATCTTGTTTCTCGTCTCTCTCTCTCTCTCTCTCTCTCTCTCTCTCTCTCTCTCTCTCTCTCGTTTCTCTCTTTGTCTCTCTCTCTCTCCCTCTCTCTCTCTCCTCTTCCTCCTCCTCCTCCCTCCCTCCCTCCCCACCCCGTCTCCCCTTGTACCTGTGATCTAACGCCAAAAAGCACGATTTTAGTCTATTACTTTAACAAAATGGATTAAGACTGTTCACGTGTCGCAAGCATACTTCTCTCCATGAGGAATACTAATTATTCGATAGCTTGTTATCATAGACACACCTAATTCGGCAAAGTTTTAAATACTGCACGTAGTAGTTATGAGTATCAGAAGGATTTCAAATGGTTATAAAGTTGCATGGGTTAAATCAAGCGATAATAAAATCAGAACTCAACAAGGTGAGAGCCGAGACCTTTACTTGACTTGTATTGTTATCCTTCGTTGCCACAAGGGTCTTTATGGACATGACTCCTTTCCTGTTATTCATTTAAAAAGGGAATTTCAAAGACTATGATTGATATTGCTTCCTTAAACTGTTTGATGTTGGTTTAGTCCCTGGAATTTAAGCTTGGGTATGCAGAAATGTTGTACCGGTTTGTGTGTGTGTGTGCTTTCTTTCTTTTTGTTTTGTATTAATGTTAAACCATAGATTAAAAGGAATAGATCAGATGATACTTAGTCATTAAAAATCAGTGCTTATCTTAACTGCCTATATCGGTGAACACTGTACGGCTGACGAAGCGACTCAAGTACCTCAAAGGGAAGCAATGCCATTTCTTGTACAGCAGCGATCCTCGAAGAGTGAAAACTGGTTCTTGCAAAATGTACACGTCTCCAGTACTGACACTTTGGCGTTGCGCTGTCACAGTTCAAAGAGCGCGTTGCTGTTAATTCTGTGTTAACGTTTGCGAGAAGTGGGAATTATTGGTGTTCGCTGGTGGAGGGATGAGATGGAATAGGGTGTAATTGTGAGCAGCCGTTCATTGCGTCGTATGTGTTTGCAATACATGTGTGCTGGGTTCATGGAAGTGAGCGTGTTTGTAGCGTGGTTCCTTATGATGTGGGTGTATTTAGAAAGCATACACAATTGTCTCACATTGAGCTTAAATTGCGTGTGTGAATGTATGTGTGTGTGTAGTGTGTGCGTGTATCTATGTGCAAATAATACATACACCATTCGCTAAAACAAAACAAAAACAACACACAGAACTCAAAAGAACTCAAACACGAGAACCATTAAAACAGAACACGATTCGATCCTATCTCCATA
>NW_028234410.1:26776777-26779277 GCF_977035675.1 Penaeus japonicus
CATAATAATGTTAATGAAAACAATGTTAATAGTGATAGTAATAATAGCAGTAATAGTAGTAATAAAGATAATTATAATAACTATAATGATAAAAAATAAGAATAACTATGTTAATGATAACAAAAACAACTGTAGTATTAATTATTATTGTGATCATGATAATAGTAACGATAATAGTGATGATATTGATAATGATGAAATTTATGATTAAGATGTATTTAATATAAAATGATGATAAAATGGTGATAATGACAATGATTATAATCATGATAAAAAATGACAATAATGAAGATATTAGTAACAATGATTACGATAATAACAACGCTGATAATGATAATAACAATAATAATAATGATGATGATAATGTTAATGATAAATGTGATAATTCTAGTAGCAAAATAATAATGATGATAAAATTACTATCACTACTACTACTACTACTAATACATCCATTACCACCACTAACAATAAGAAAGACAATAATAATAATCCTAATAACAATAACGAATAAACAAAACCAAAGACGGAGAATGACGACGACGGGAATAAACAAACAAAACGAAAGGGCCAACATTAATTGCCCTTGCAGCCTCATCTGCCGTCGGAATCTCTGGCGCTGTCGAGATGATGCTCGGTGTGCGAGATGAGCCAATCCAACGGCGGCTCCACACACATGCATATATATACGAGTATATATATATGTACATTGTTGCACACTCGGGGATATAAACACGGAACATGAACAATTATATGCAAACTTGTTTATAGAATTATAAACGAATGTGTATACTGAATTATGCACATGTGTAGACATAAATTTAAGAGTTAGGGTATGTACACACGAGCACATACTTATATATGTAATGGTATGGTATTTATGTGCACTTACAGCTGCGTGTGTAACATGCATGTTTAAAGACATGCGTTTACAAACTATCACACATAACTGTAGCACGTACACACACAACCCCCCCCCCCACACACACACACAAACACTTACTCCCACAATCACAGACATATACACAATTCCATTCCTCTCTCCCCACACACACACACACACGCTTACATACACACTCACACACACTCACACACACACACATACACACACAAACACACGCACACACACACACAAACACAAGTACACACACTTACGTTTACACACACTCAACTCCTCCACATATACACTTACACCCATTCCCCCCACCCCCCACCCCCCTTTCCCTCGCCCCAGACACCCTTACATACACCCCCACACACTCCCCTCTCCTCCCACACTCTCCCCCACACCGGCCCCCCCCCTCCTCCTCCTCCCCCCGGCACACAGGGGCACCTCGGTAGGCATTCCTCTCCGGGGAATTCTGCGCGGCCGATACGATTCCCCACCTTATAAGGAATTCTCGAATGTTCCGGGTAGCAAGTCACCTTCTCCCGTGTGTGTGCGTGTGTGCGTGTATGTGTGTGTGTGTGTGTCTTTGAAGAGGCACGTTCGCCACCTGACAACCATCTGCCAACCCAGGTGTGGAGATACCTACGGTTGCATCTTAAAGGTGTCTTCCGTTGGCTGGGTTCAGATGGGCAGATGAAGAAGAGATGTGGGAAGGATGCTTAGGCGGAGGGAGAGGAAGGAAGATGCTCAGATGCTGCGGTTTTTGTGCAATTTGTGTTTGTTTGTTTGTTTGTGGGGATTTTTAAAGTCGATTCTTTGATTCATTTAGTGGTTGTAGTTGTCCTTGATGTTGTTGTTGTGGTGGTTGTGGTGGTGGTGGTGGTTACTGCTGCTGCTGATGAAGATGATGATGATTATGATGTAGTAGTAGCATCATTATTATCATCATTACAATTGCCATTAGTCATAGTTGTAGTTGAATAGTAGTATTGTAGAGGTCGTGGTTGTGGTAGTGTTATTATCATTATTACTATCGTTAGTATCATTATTGTCACTACTGTTACCATTATGATAATTATAATCATCATCATTATTATTATTACTATTATCATCAATCTCATGATTATTAGTATCATCATTATCCTTATTCCTATTCTCATTATAATTTTTGTATCCTTGTTATAGTTATTATCATAATCATTATTTTCATCATCGTTGCTATTATCATTACCATTGTTAACATTTCTTTTATTGACATTATTATTATCAAAATAATTTTTGTCATTATTACTACCATTATTATCATCATTATTTTTTTTTTTCATATAAAAAACAACTGATATCATCATCACAATCACTATCTTTATATCGATATAATTTTTCTTGTAATATCATTGCTATTATCATCATTACTATCATCAATATGATTACTACTATCATTATCAATATCATCATCATCACTACTATCATCATCATTAACTTTAATGTTATTATCATAATCATCATCATTATAATTTTATACAACATTGTTATCCTCATCATCACATTATCATTGTTGTTGTTATTATTGTCATCATCATTATCAACATTGTTATCATTATAATAACCATTACT
>NW_028234410.1:26796777-26799277 GCF_977035675.1 Penaeus japonicus
ATATCACAACTAACATAATATATCTCTATAATATACTAAAAATAAATAACGATCAAATCCACCCCCCCCCCCCCCCCCCCACAAACACACACAACAACACACTATCACTCGCTCACTCTCTACACACTCAATCAATCACACTAACACTTTAAAAATAAAATATATATCTCTCTATCTATACTACAATATAACAAAACACAATCAAACACCAATAAAAAACAAAAATCACACTGTCAAAAAACACAAACACACAACTCTAAAAAAACACACTCACACAACACACACACACACACACATCCAACACATGTATATATATTTATTAATACATTTATAGATATATATAAAAAAATATACATATATAAATATTCCCCCCCCCTTCCCACCCTTTACCCTCCTACTCCCCTCCTCTCACCCCTACTCACCCCCACTAACACCCAAACCACAATCAAACCAATACTCTTCACCTACCCTTTCTCAACCATACACCTCATATCTTCCTCTCTACATCTCCTCATTCCTTTTAATAACCCCTGTTTCAATTTTCTACCCTCTTTCCTTCTTTACTTCTTTTTCTTTTTCTTTTTTTCTCTTTTCTTTCTTTTTAGTTTTCTTTTCTTATCTCCACTTTTACTTGACTTTCATCTTCTTCTTTTTTTATCTTTCCTTGATTTATTTTCTAACTTTTTTCTCTTACCTTTTTTTCATCTCTATACTATAAAAAGCTACTGACACTACAAAATCTAAATCTCTACACCACATAAAAAAAAATAAAAAAAAAAAAAACACAAAAACAAACCCCCCTAATTCTTCCTAAATTCCTTCCCCCAAACCCTATCCCACTCTATATCACAATATTCCCATATACTCTCCTTTTTTCCGTATGCGCTTTTCTTTCCTTTTTTTTTACTTTCTCTTCCTCTTTCACTAATTCCTTCCTCCTCTCCTTCTTCACTCACGCTCACACCTCTTTACTCCTTTATACCCACCTCTTTCCTATTCCTCCTCGTGTCTTAGTTCTTCTATCTCTCTCTAATGTCTCTGCGCACCATCACCGACTTTCCCCTCTCCCCCACTCATAGGCACCTACACCCCCCTCACACAATAATATGAGACTGTAGACTCACAACCACCCATTCCCCCCTCCACTCCTCACTGTCCCACCACACACACTTCACTGCCCCCTTAGATACAGTATCTCTCGACCATAACACTTTCACTAGCCTCAACCCCTCTTACTACCACATTCATTTCCAAAACACTTAGTAATCCTCCTTGATCACTTTCTTATTTCTTGCCTTCTCTCTCTACACTTATCTGGCATTTCCGTTTCTCATATAATCCCTTTTTTCTTTTGTTTATCTATTTGTTTATCCTTTTTTCAATTTTTCCATCTACGGTCATCCCTGTGAGCATCCTGTCGAGGATCCATCTTGCTCACTTTATCTACCCTCTTATTTATAGTTTTCATCAGATCCTCCCCACTATGACAGTACTATTATGGTACTTTTCTTCTTCTTCTTCTTTCTCCTCTTCTCCATACTATCCTTCTTACGATCTTTCGCCTACTCTCCTTATTTCTAATCGTCAGTCTCAATATTTCCTAATTTAAGCTGTGACTGATACCCTCAAGACAATTCTCACTAGTCCCAGTCCCCGACTAACCGCACTGTAGCATCGAGTCCTCCAATTTCTTCTTATGCCTATGTGAGACTTGTCTAGAATCGTCGCGGAAACCTTAAGGTCGCTAGCAGTCTGCAATCTTCGGACTAGATAGAGGGAGAGAAAGTTTCTCTCAATCGCCGGACAAGCTCTTTCGTGTGTCGCAGTCACCCCCCCCCCCCAGTACCTATAATGTTCCTGAATTGCGAGTCCTGACCGGTGTGGTGTCGATGTGAGGGAGAAGGAAAAATGGAAGATGAAGGAGGAAGAGCAACAGGAGAGAGACGCGTGGAGAAAAAAAATAAAAGAGAAGAGAAGACAAAATAGAAAAAGATAAAATAAAATGAAGTAAAAATCAAGAAGGAAGAGAAAGAAAAGAAAAGAAAAAAGAAAAGAGCAGAAAAAAAAGAACAAGGAGAGGAAGTCAGATGAAAAAATATCGAGTCGGCTCCTTAAGTCGGCGATCCACAGTCGCGGCGTGAGAGGAGACCAATCATTGAGCTCGTATAAATGCGATATAAAGCGCTCTTATGACGCCGCTAAGCAGACAAGGAGGGACGGGAGGGGGGGGGGGGAAGGAAGGGGATGAAGGAGATGAAGGGCTGGGTACGGGGGGGGGGGGGGGGGGAGGGCTGGAGGCAGTAGGAGACGGGGTTAGGTCGGGTACCGAAACGGTTAAAGGGGGGGGGGGGAAGAGATTACACAGCCGTGAAATCGATTACTTAAATACGATATCAAGCGCCAATTTGATAGGACTTCTTAGGAGGTAACGAGACCCCTCCGGTAAGACCTGGAGGAGAGTGTCGCGTAGAAGTGTCCTTAAGGGTTCTTAGTGGTTCGG
>NW_028234410.1:26859277-26861777 GCF_977035675.1 Penaeus japonicus
ATGTAGGCATATGCAGCAGACAGACAGACAGAAGGGGGGGCGGACAACATAGAATTAGCCAGAATAAAGGAGAGAGACAGATACAGAAGCACAACATACAGAAACAGACATACAGACCCAACCAACTGGATCTGAAGTTGTGTAACTCAACCAACGCCCCGCCCCCACCCACTTAACACCCCCTTCGCTCACAAGCGCCGAGCCCACATCAGCCCCCCGCTTCCACACCAATCCACACCCACACTACCCACACACCAACAACGAATCACACAACCACGATCCAACCAGCATTTGCGACCTAAACCCAGCCTCCAGCAGGAATGCAGACGAGACGGAGCAAAAGCATCCGGCTGTATCTCGATAACTCATCTCAAAGCATTCCTTTAAGTCTCTTGGCGCTTGGCGCTCGTCTAAAGACAGTCGGACCGACCTAGACAAGGACTGTGAATTAGTTGGTGTGATTGATTACCTTATATGACTACGGCCGTCAGCGTTTGTCGTAACCAATTTCGGCTGACGATGTAAAACAGGGCCGGGTGGGGGGGAGGGGAGGGGGGGGGAGGGAGAGGGGAGGAGGTAAATCCCGAGTGGTGGAGACAGATTGAAAATAAAAAAAAAACTGAGATTTTGATGGGAGTGGTAGGGAATGAGGGGAAAGAAAAGAGGAAAAAGGGGGAGGGAGGAGGAAGGGAGGAGGAAGGAAGAAGAGAGGAAGAAACAGATTGAGATTTTGATGGGAGTGGTAGGGAATGAGGGGAAAGAAAAGAGGGAAAGAGGGGAGGGAGGAGGAGGAGGAAAGAAGAGAGGGAGAGACAGAGAAAGAGAGGGGAGGGATGAAGGAAGAAGAGAGAGAGACAGAAGAGAGATAGATAATGAGAGAGAGAAGAGAGATAGATGATGAGAGAGAGGGAAGCAGAAAATGAAGAAAAAGAAAAGAGAGACAGAGGGGAGTAAGATAGTAGAGAAAGAGAGAGGAGGGAGAAGAAAAAAATAAGGAGACAGAGAAGAAATAAAAAAAAGATAGAGATAGAGTTGAGAGTTAGAGAGAGAGAGAGGGGGGGGGGGTTGTGTGTGTGTGAGTGTAAGAGAGAGAGAGAGAGAGAGAGAGAGAGAGAGAGAGAGAGAGAGAGAGAGAGAGAGAGAGGGTGGGGGGGATTGTGTGTGTGTGAGTGTAAGAGAGAGAGAGAGAGAAATTGTGTGTGTGTGCGAGTGTAAGAGAGAGAGAGAGAGAGAGAGAGAGAGAGAGAGAGAGAGAGAGAGAGAGAGAGAGAGAGAGAGAGAGAGAGAAATCGTGTGTGTGTGAGTGTAAGAGAGAGATAGAGAAAAAAAATTGTGTGTGTGTGCGAGTGTAAGAGAGAGACAGAGAGAGAGAGAGAGAGAGAGAGAGAGAGAGAGAGAGAGAGAGAGAGAGAGAGAGAGAGAGAGAGAGAGAGAGAGAGAGAGAGAGAGAGAGCAAGGGAGAAAGGGGATGTGGTGTGTGTGTGTGTGTGTGTAAGAGAAGAGAGAGAGTGAGAAAAGCGAAAGAGAGAGAGAAAGAAAGAGAGAGAGAGAGAGAGAGAGAGGAAGAGAGAGAAGAGAGAAAATAGAGAGAGATGAGAGAAGAGAAAGGAGAGAGGAGTTAGAATGAGAGAGAGAGAGAGAGAGAAGAGAGAGAGGGAGAGAGAGAGAGAGAAGAGAGAGAGAAGAGAAAAGAGAGCCGAGCGAGAGGAAGAGTTAGAGAGATGAGATTGTGTTGTAAGTGTGTGTGATGTAAAAAGAGAGAGAGCGAGAGAGAAGAGAAGAGAGAGAGAAGAAGAGAAAAAAAAGAAAAAAAAAGCGAGAGAGAAGAGAGAGAAAGAGAGAGAGCGAGAAGAGAGAGATTGATCGAAAGGGAGTAGAGTTAGAAGGGAGAGAGGCTAGAACGTTAGAAAGAAAGATAGAAATTTGAGAAGCGCGCAACGCAGAGAGAGTGAGAGAGGAAAGAGAGGAGACTCGAGAAGAGCGCAGAGAGCTGAGAGACGAGATCGAGAGATAGAGAGAGAGAGAGAAATGGGAGAGAGATGGAGTGGGTGTGTTAGTGTTAATAGTGTGTGATGTATATAGAGAGAGAGAGAAAGGAAGAAGAGGACGGAGAGAGAGAGAGAAAGAGAGCGGAGAAGGAGAGAGAGGTAGAGAGAGAAAGAAGGAGAGAAAGAGAGAGAATGAGAAGAGAGAGGAAGAGAGGAGAATAAGAGAATGAAAGAGAGAGAGAGAGAGAGAGAGAGAGAGAATGAGCAGAAGTTAAGTGTGTATGAGCTCTGAGAGGATTGTTGTCGCTCTCGGCTCGCTGCTCTGCTCTCGTATTCTCTCGCTCGCTCGCGCCTTGCTCCTTTCTCTCTCTCTCTCTCCTGTCGAGAGCCTCTCGTGTCCTCTCTTTAACCTCTGCTCTCCCTCAAATTGATATTAATGATATCTATACCTCTCGTCTTCTGTCTTCTCGCTTCTATCCGCGGCTCTCTTTCGCGCTTCGCGCTGCTCTGCT
>NW_028234410.1:26876777-26879277 GCF_977035675.1 Penaeus japonicus
GAGAGAGAGATAGAGAGAGAGAGAGAAGGGCCGTACGGGAGGAGCACCAGGAGAGAGAGAGAGAGAGGAGAGAGAGAGGAGAGGGAGGAGAGAGAGAGAGAGAGAGAGGAGAGAGTGAGAGAGGAGGAGGAGAGGGAGAGAGAGAGGAGATAGAAAAAAGACTCAAACAAATAGCAAAAATATCTGAAAAAAAAAAAGCAATGCACGTCAAGCCAAAAGGCCATGGTAAGCACCGTGACCCCTCCGTGACTCGCTTTCCAAATGTTGTCGTCGGGGGAATAAAGGCGACTTTAGCATCGCCTTTGGTGCGAAACGCCTGTTTTAGTAGCCCTGTGACTGCTTCTTGACCCCTCGGATAGATAGATCTTAGAATCACTCCCTGTGTGAGCGATGCTTTATATGGAGAGCGCGCGCGGCGACCATGAGAGACCGAGTGAACTAGAGGACGCATCGAGATGAGATGAAGACGAGAGAGACGGCGAACCCCGCGTGAGGAGAACGGGTGAGCGCCGTTTTGATCGCTTGGTGGAAAATTGGTATGGTGGGCGGATCCGAAGACGCAATCGATGGATGGGGGATGGGGTCGGTTCCGGAAAAAAAAAATGGGGTTGCAGGCGGGGCAGCGCAGGGGAAGGGAGGACTGGGGGCCAACGCGAAGAACCAGAAGCCGGAAGAAGGAGACAAGGGAGCAGAGTTCACCCCCCGACCTAGGGAGATGGGGAAGAAGGATGGGACCCCTGCGACCTGGGGCGCCTCGTGCCGTGGGGCGCGCCCCGGGCGCTGCCGTGGTTCCGGTGGGGGGGTGGGAGAGGTGGAAAAAGGGAAGGAGGGGAGGGGGTGGGCCCCCAGAGAAGGGTGGGGGAGGGGTTGGGAGAGTCCGGTCCACTCGACGCAAGAGGAGAGAGGCGGGAGAGACACGAGCGCTCCGTGCGGGAA
Organism: Penaeus japonicus; assembly: GCF_977035675.1. NCBI lineage: Eukaryota > Metazoa > Arthropoda > Malacostraca > Decapoda > Penaeidae > Penaeus > Penaeus japonicus. The sequence goes on from NW_028234410.1 coordinate 26,877,714, forward strand.
AAGGAAAAGGGAGAGGTGGGAAAGGGAAGGAGGAGGAGAGGGAGGTGGGAAGCTCAGCGAAGATAAAAAAAGACCAGGCGTGGGGTGGATGGGAGTACAAGCAAAAAAAAAGAATCAAAGATAGATCGGCCCGCCCAAAAGACCAGACAGGCCCCCCCCCGCGCTGGCGGGGCTCCAGCATCTCGGCGAGACCGAGTAGCTCGACCCCTGACGAGCGAGCCGCGCTCCGCACCCCTGCCCCATCGGGACCGAGTAGAGCAGGGCAGGTTTGGGATAACGGCACAGGAGCGACCGACCGAGCGGACCCGCCGGCTCAGACCGCCCCCCGCCTGCCGGGAAACCCACTGACGCGTAAGACTGGACAGAAGCGAAAGCAACTCACAAGATCCGAACCAGCCACAAGGACCCACGGAAAAGAAAAGATGGAAGACCCCAGGCCCTCCCCAGCGATGGCACCGCCAGCAGCGGCAACAACAGCGACAGCAACCACCCTCAGGCTCAGGATGGCCCGCCGGCCGAGCGGAAGGATGGGAGGATGGCGCAGCGAGAGGAGAGGTGGGGAAGGAAAGGAGGAGAGGGGAGGCAAAAGGAGCGTCGGTCGAGGGCCCACAGCGGGGATGGCACCGCGAAGCGGAGAGCCACGCTCGCGCCCCAAGAACGGAAAGGGCCAGGAGCAGGCCCAACGGGAGGACGAGAGTCCAACGCCGCCAGGCGACCCGCCCGTGCCCCCCGGGACACCCCCCCCCCGCCTCCCGCGGCGCCGCCCCCCCCGCCGCGCCCCCCCCCCCCCCGCCCCACCGCCCGTTTGGGGAAGAAGGATGGGGGGATGGGAGAGGAGAGGTGGGAAAGAAGGATGGGGGATGGGAGAGGAGAGGTGGGGAAGGAAAGGAGGGAAGGGAGGTGGGGAAGAAGGATGGGGGGTGGGAGAGGAGAGGTGGGAAAGAAGGATGGGGGGTGGGAGAGGAGAGGTGGGAAAGGAAAGGAGGGAAGGGAGATGGGGAAGAAGGATGGGGGGTGGGAGAGGAGAGGTGAGAAAGGAAAGGAGGGAAGGGAGGTGGGGAAGAAGCATGGGGGGGGGGGGGGAGGGGAGAGGAGGGAAAGGAAAGGAGAGAAGGGAGGTAGGAGAGGGGATGGGGTCCTGGTATCAGTAGTAGGTAGGTGGGGGAGAGGGGGAGGGCGGAAGAAGACGGTGTGGGGACACAGAATGGGGAGAGGGTGTGCACAGAATGAGGAAGGAATAGGAGAGGAGGGATAGAAGATAGGCAACGGGGAACATAAGTACGGAGAACCAAGGATAGGAGGGAGAGGAGTGGGGGATGCCAGCAGAGAAGATGAATAAAGAGGGAGGGGAGGGGAGCGGAGGAGACGACGGAGGAGTGTGTGTGTGTGTGTAGTGGGGGGGGGGGGGGAAGTGGGACCCCTAAGACGTTTTCCTAATCACCTCATTATGCGGGCTTCATTGTGCGGCATTAAGGCGGACGAGATGCAATTTCCCAAAGAACATCTCGCCAGTGTTGGATGCTGCTGCCTCCCTGTGGCACTTTGTCTGAGATTTGCTTTACAA
>NW_028234410.1:26903153-26905653 GCF_977035675.1 Penaeus japonicus
GAAAGAGAGAGAGAGAGAACGAGAGAGCGAGAGAGAGATGAGAGAGAGAGAGAGGAGAGAAAGAGGGAGGGAGGAAGAGAGAGAGAGAGAGAGAGGAGCGAGAGAAAGGGAAGTGAAAGGAGAGAGAAGAGAGTGAGAGAGAGAGAAGTGAGTGAGAGAGAGAGGCGAGAGAAAGAGAGAGAGAGAAGCGAGAGAGAGAGAGAGAGAGAGAGAGAGAGAGGAGAGAGAGAGAGAGGAGAGAGAGAGAGGAGAGAGAGGAGAGAAAGATATATCTATAATATTATATATATATATATATATATATATATATATATATATATATGTATATATATATATGTTATATATAGGAGCGTAGATATATAGATTATTATATTATATATATATTATAATGTATATATATATATATATAAATATATATATTTATATATATATATATATATAGAGAGGAAAGGGACGAGAGAGAGGAAACGAGAGAGAGAGAGACGACGGAAGGGGAGAGAGAGAGGAGAGAGAGAGAGGGAGAGGAGGAAGAGGAGAGAGAGAGAGGAAGGAGAGGGGGAGAGGAGAGAGGGAAAGGGAGAGAGGGAGTTTCCGTAGAACCGGTCGAGAGAGAGAGTAAGGGAGAGAGGGAGTGTGTGTGTGTGTGTGTGTGTGTGTAGAAAGAGAGAGGAGAGAGAGGAGAAAGAGAGAGAGAGAAAGGATGGAGAGAGGAAGACGGAGAGAGAGGAGAGAGAGAGAGAGAGGAGAAGAGAGAGAGGAGAGTGAGAGAGAGGAGAGAGAGAGTGCGGAAAGGGAGAGGGAGTGTGAGAGAGTTAGAGAGAGAGAGAGAGAGAGAGAGAGAGAGAGAGAGGAGAGAGAGAGAGGAGAGAGAGAGAGAGAGAGAAGAGAGAGAAAGAGAGAGAGAGAGAGAGAGAGAGATGAGTTTGTGTGTTTGTGAAAAAGAAGAGAGAAGAGGAGAGAGAGAGAGAAGAGAGAGAAGAGAGAGAGAGAGTCGAGGAGAGAGAGAACAAGAGAGAGAGAGAGAGAGAGAGAGAGAGAGAGGAGAGAGTAGTTAGAGAGAGAGGAGAGAGAGAGAGAGAGAGAAGAGATGAGGAGAGAGAGAGAAGTGAGAGAGATTGAGGCGTGAAGTGGGAGAGAGTTAGAGTTAGAGAGAGAGAGAGAGAGAGAGAGAGAGAGAGAGAGAGAGAGAGAGAGAGAGAGAGAGAGAGAGAGAGAGACGAAGGAGAGATAGAAAGAATTCTTATGTAAATTAGAAAGAGAGAAAAATGAGACAGAAATGAAATTGACTCGCTCGATTAAATAGCTCGGGAGATGGAGAGGCATTGTCTTCTGATACAGAGATTCCTTCCCAATTTTCTTAAGATATACATGCGGCAACAGACCGCGGAGAAAAGGAATAATCGTAAAGAAATATATATATAGTTTAGATAAAGAGAGGAAAAGGGGGAGTGATGGCGAGGAACACACAGACACGCGCGCTGGTATGTGTGTCTGTGTGTGTGTTCGTGTGTGTGTGAGCGAGAGAGAGAGAAAGAGAGAGAGAGAGAAAGAGAGAGAGGGAGAAAGAAAGAGAGAGAGAGAGAGAGAGAGAGAGAGAGAGAGAGAGAGAGAGAGAGAGAGAGAGAGAGAGAGAGAGAGAGAGAGAGAGAGAGAGAGAGAGAGAGAGAGAGAGAGAGAGAGAGAGAGAGACAGACATGCAGAGAGAAAGATAGAGAGAGAGAAAGAGAGATAGCTTGATAGATAGGTAGATAGATAGATAGATAGAGAGAGAGAGAGGGCGCGAGAGAGGGGGGGAGAGAGGAGAGGAGCGAGTTAGAGAGAGAGAGAAGAGTAGAGAGAGAGAGAAGAGAGAGAGAAAGAGAAAGAGAAAAGGAAGAGGGAAGAAAGGGCATGAAGAGAGAGAGAGCGAGCGCGGAGAAAGAGGAAAGAGAGAGAGAGAACGGAGGAGGAGGGAGCAGAGGATAGAGAAGAGTGAGAGTGAGAGAGAAGAGAGAGCTGAGAAATAGAGAGAGAGAGAGATGAGAGAGAGAGAGCGATGCGAGGTGAGGCGTGAGAGCGAGAGAGGAGAAGAGGCAACGAGAAGTGAAAGCGAGGAGAGAGAGAGGAGAAGAATGACGATGACAGACATGCAGAGAGAAAGATAGAGAGAGACAAAGAGAGATAGCTAGATAGATAGATAGAGAGAGAGAGAGAGAGAGAGAGAGAGAGAGAGAGGGACAGACAGAAAGAGAGAGAGAGAGAGAGAGAGAGAGAGAGAGAGAGAGAGAGAGAGAGAGAGAGAGAGAGAGAGACAGACAGACAGACAGAAAGAGAGAGAGAGAGGGGGGGGGGAGAGAGAATGAAAGACAGAACGAAGAAAGAGAGAATAGACCGAGCGTGAGTAACACTACCTATTTCCAAGAAAAAAGATCATGACCCCAAGAGGTTAACCCGCCCGCCATTACACATTTCTCTCGGACGTGTCATACAGCCTTCTCCCTATCTCGAGATTCTCCACAAG
>NW_028234410.1:26948153-26953153 GCF_977035675.1 Penaeus japonicus
TATATACATATACACACACACATTTAAGCATATACATTTATTTAGTATTTAAACAAAATATGTATGTGTTTTTATGTGAAATGCACAGATTAATCAGAGATATCAGTCTGTAAAAATGGGAGTATGGGAAAGGGTTAGGCCAAAGGGAACGACGAAATCCCTGTTATCAGGAGATAAGAAAAAAAACATACGTCTCTTTCACATGCACAAACAGTGAGAGGAATTTTCCTGTATTGTTATGTATCTTATTAATCGATGTATTGACTTCAACAACGATATACGATCATAAGAAATAACACACACACACACACACATATGTATATGCGTGTGTGTATATATGTATATATATATATATATATACATATATATATATAATATATATATATAACCATAGATATAAATATATGGTGTGTGTGTTTGTGGGTGTGGTGTGTGGGTGTGTTGGTGTGTGTTTGTGTTTGTATACACGTATACATATAAAAAAAATATATAATATTATATATAAATAATAAATATATAGATATATATAGGTAATATATATATATATATAAAATATATATAATATATATATATATAAATATATACATAAATATATATATATACATATAATTCACATGTATATACGCATAATATGTAAAAATATAGAAAATATGTAGTATCTATATATACATATAGTATATAAATATACATAAAAATATATATATATTGATATATATATAATATATAACATATATATAAGAATAGAATATATATACAGATATATTCTATACATATATATGGAATATATATATATATAATATGATATAAATATATATATAGATAATATATAATATAATATATATACTGTAGTTATATATATATCAATATATATTATATTATATATATATTTATATATAATATAATATTGTATACATATATGCACATGTATATACGCATATATGTATATAAACATATAGATATGTCTCATATTTCTGTCTACTCCTCATATAAGCAGACCTAGTTTTGTCATTCTATAAACAGAAGGAACCATTTTGCAACGATGAACTCACCATCAATATGAAGGGAATTAGGGCCCAGAATAGCAATGACCGGCCGCCACACGGACTCGGGAAGACCAGTCAAAGAGTTTCCTCGGAAGTCCAGAGTAGCGCTGCTCGACAGGCTATTTCCTGATTGGGAAAGAGGTGTTAAGATAGAGGTCTTTTTGGAGATGCGTTTCGGTATTGTGGTTATCGTTATTGTGCTTGCTTGTGCATTTTGATTTTAGCTTCTTTGTTGTTTTTTTCCTGGAATGGGCGTGGACTACTGGTACTTATAGTATGCGAATTACACACACACACACACACACACACACACACACACACACACACACACACACACACACACATCACACGACCACACATAACACATATATCTTATATAAATATATAGATATTTAGATAGAATATTTAATATTAAAAAAGTAGAGAGAGAGAGAGAGAGAGAGAGAGAGATAGATAGATATGAGATTTGCGGACTTCGAATGATTAAGTTTAGTAGTAAGTCGGCTAACAGTGTCAACCATCTTACTCTATACTGATGATGATGATAGCTGTGATCATTATGTGATATTATTGATATGCTATTTGATGCAAAATGCAATCTCACCAAATGCATTCCCTTCCACCTGGGTGATGCTATTGCCAGCGAGGGCCACGATGATCAGAGTCTTGCTGTTGAGGTTGAAGGCACCGCTCCTTACGGTCTGGATTTGGTTGCCCATCAGGTACAGCTCCTGCAGGTGGTTCAAACCCTCGAAGAGTCCTACGGGGACTTCCTTCAGGTTGATGTCGTTCAGGTAGAGTCCTTTGAGATAAAGCGCGTTTGAAAATGTTGTAGCGTCGAACTCTGACAACGGATTGCTGTCAAGCTTTAGGTACTCCAAGCTGGAACTTACTAGGTCTGAAACTCCACCGATCTGATTTTTCTTGAGGTCGAGGTGCTGCAGGACGAAGTAGTCTCCCAGAGTCACGAAGGGGAAGCTGGTGAGGTCGTTGGACGCGAGGTCGAGGAACGTCAGTCTGGAAGCCGAGCTCGCGAAGGCGGTCTCGGCAATGGCGCTGATTTTCGTGCGGACGATGGTGATGTTTTGGAACGTCACTGGGCCGAAGACTCCTCCTGGAAGCTCTCCCTTCAGCTCTGGGTTGTCAGCGATGGCCAGGGACGTGAAGGAAGGGAAAGGAAAGTCTGCTTCGAACACCCTCGTCAGGTCATCCAAATCCTTCACCGAACTGCAGTCTAGGTCCAGGGATGCGCCGTCGAAGGAGCACGTGCAGGGAGCTATGTCGGCGTCGGAAGGACAGGGTAGGCCACGCTCCTCTTTCCTCGGCGCCGCTGGAAATATTCCCTCCTCTGAAGGCAGCGCCCTTTCCCTACTCCTTTGATTGTCCGTGGAACCCAAGATCGAGGCAGACTTGATAACATTTGCATAGCAGAAACATTGTAGACAAGTCACTATAACTACCCAAAACTGCTTTGATGTAGTGAAATACATCTTCGTTCTGTAGCCAAGATCAGTAGATACTGAATGTGATATGCGTTCGATTGGATCTTTATATCAACGTCTGATTCATTGTACCTTGATAACCAGATAATCGAACGATGACGAAAGTACATGGGAAAGTTCTGACAGGTGTCCCATACCATCCCTCCGAAAAGCGAGACTTTTTCTTATCAATGAACATATAAAAATATTTCCATAAAAAGTGGCCAGACTAGGATATGACTCATATTCATTGTATACATAAACTAATTCACTAATTCATCAAAGTTTAAACCTATGTAAATTATCTGACAATAATATAAGCAAGAGCTACTAGACAAATATAAAACATGCAATGAATAAGCAAATAAATAAACATATTAATAAAGAAGATAAAAAAGCGTGAGTAAAACAATGAGCAAAGTGTGACTCTGGGAACACTACGATAAGAGGATGATGGATAGACGGGATACATTAATGACTATCAATAATTGCGTAACACCATGAGACTAAACACGTGTTATCTAGAAATAATAGACTGCTTCGTCATGGATAGGATAGTCAAATACATAGGAAGTGTAAAACTGCAAGAACATTTTTTTGAAATAGGAAAGTTGGTACAGAATATGGAATTAACTCTCCAAATGGTTTTGAACTTTAATGGAAATACAGGTATGCCAACCGTGATACCATGAATGACAGAATACAAAATGAGTTAGTAGTTCTAATCTCACCTCATCAGTAAATATGCAATGTATATGATTTTTTGTCATACAAATCACTTAAATGCAAATATATAAAACATTATGATATTCACATATAAGGTAGTGATACAGCTCGAACAAAATAAAATCATGAACGGTATCATTGGAAATTTAATTGAAAACATGAAATCAATGACATTTTTTTTTCTTCTTCTTCTTTGTAAAGACAAGTGTCGTTTTTTTATCTTCTTTTTTTCTTTTCTTTTTTAGATTCCTTCAATACCTCCTTTAAATCTTCTCTTTAGATATGTAGTAACCTAAGAAAAACCTCTTTCATTCCACTTCATTCACAGAAAACCATTCCACATTGTTTCCCCGCCGGACATCGTGGGCAGCGAAAGGACATATTAAATTCCCGTCCCGTAGCACGCATCCCTCACAGATGACAAAGATTGTTTGATGTGCCATTCTTCGGCGGAGTTTACTATTTCTCGTTCCCGGAACTGCATTCCTCCGACCCCCTTCCGCCCCCCTTAGTACAACCCCTACCCTACCGCTGCCTACCGCTGGCCCTTTCGCTCTCCCTTCCCCTCTCCTCCACCTATGCCCCTTTCATCCCTTGTCCCTAATCCCCACTCCTAACTCTCCCTTGCCCCCAATCCCCATCCCTACCTCTCTCTTGCCCCTTATCCCCACCCCTACCCCTCTCTTGCCCCTAATCCCCACCCCTACCTTTCCCTTGCCCCTAATCCCCACCCTACCACTCCCGTGCCCCTAATCCCCACCCCTACCTCTTTCTTGCCCCTAATCCCCACCCTACCTCTTCCTTGCGCCTAAACCCCACCCCTACCTTTCCCTTGCCCCTAATCCCCTCCCCTACCTCTTCCTTGCCCCTAATCCCCACCCCTACCTTTCCCTTACCCCTAATCCCCATCCCTATCCCGCCTCTTGCCCGCCTAATCCCCATTTCCCCACCTACCTTTCCCTTACCCCTAACCTTAGTCCACTTCCCTACCCTCCCCACCTACTCTGCACTCCTACCCCCCCCTCTTGCTTCTCTCTCCGTGTACGTAAATTACCTTTACCTGCTTTGATATTCTCCGAGATATCTTTGGAGTTTATCCGGGACCATATAAATTCTCTCTCTCTCTCTCTCTCTCTCTCTCTCTCTCTCTCTCTCTCTCTCTCTCTCTCTCTCTCTCTCTCTCTCTCTCTCTCTCGCTGACTGGTTTCCTCCGTGCTCTCGTTGCTTAGCTTTCTATATATTTATCTATTAAAGCATCTGTACATTTCTCTCTCTCGTTCTCTTTCTTTCTCTCTCTCTCTCTCTCTCTCTCTCTCTCTCTCTCTCTCTCTCTCTCTCTCTCTCTCTCTCTCTCTCTCTCTCTCTCTCTCTCGCTGACTGGTTTCATCTATGCTCTCATTGCTTAGCTTTCTATATATTTATCTATTAAAGCATCTCTACATTTCTCTCTATATATGCCTTTTCTTTCTCTCTCTTTCTCTTTCTTTCTTTCTTTCTTTCTTTCTTTCTTTCTTTCTCTCCCCCTCTCTCTTCCCACTGTCACTTCTCCCTCTCACTGCTTTCACTCCCTCTCTTTCTGAATCAGCACTAGACAGAAATCGACCTCTTAGCGAGAGCAATCAAGAAACAGAACAAGATGTTGCGGGAAATGAGAGCCAATTTATGAGAGAGAGGGGGGGAAGAGGAAAAGAAGAGAGTGAGAGAGAAAAAAAAGAGAGATAGACACAGAAAGGTAAAAAGGAAGAGAGAG
>NW_028234410.1:26985653-26988153 GCF_977035675.1 Penaeus japonicus
TTATTTCTATAGTTATCATTATTATCATTACATTTACTATCATTATTACTGTTGATATCATTGTTAATATCATCACTATTGTTATCTTTGTAATAATATTAATGATTGTTATTGTTATCCTTATTCCTATTACTACTTTTATCATTATATGCACTGTTGTTATTGTTACGTATAATTATTATTATCATTATCGTTATCATCAATATTGTTATCATCTTTACTAATATTGTTTATCATCATTATCATTGTTATTACCATTATTTGTAGTTAGCTATTGCTATTATTATCATTATCATCATTGTTATCCTTTTTATCATTATTAGTATTATTATTGTTACTATTGATAATACTATCATTATTATCATCATCCTCACCATTACTATATCATGATTATCATTATCATCTTTGTGCTATCGTTATAATTTTTACTATTGCACTATTACGGCTATCATTGTTGCTATTATAATCATCGTTGATGTTTATATTGATATGATATTACCGTCACCATTATGACTCTTGATATTCCCTTTGATTTGTAATTTTCTTTAATTATTTTTTCTGAGAATTTCTATACGTTTTCATATCATATTTCAGCATTAAAGATGAAATCTTATAAATGTCGCAATTATAACGAACAGATCATCAATTCTCGACATTAAGTAAACAACAACAACAAAAAAAAAGAAAGAAAAAAAAATCAATTCATTTTCCCTTTTTTTTTTTTCTTCCTTTTTTTCTTTTTTTTTTACGTCTGATTCCTCCCATTCGTCTCGTCTGTTTCATCTCATCACAAACACTTTACATTCTACAGGTTTTTTCGGACGCTTTGAGTATCGTGAGAGGAAATTAGCTTTTAACCTTTGCTTCGTGTTCTCAAAGTATTTCGGAAAATTATTTCTCGGTTGAATCTGCAAGAAACTATTGTGTTGATGAAATGATGAGGATAATGGTGATAACTTTGTAATCATATTTATGATAATGATCATGATGATTACAACAGCAATCTTTATCATCGAAATCATCACTAGAGTGATAATAACGATAATGATAACAATAATAGCTATAACAACAAGGTTGGTGGTGGTGATAGTAATGATAATGACAATATTAATGATATTACTGATGATATAATGATTGTAATGACAGCAATGATAATTACAATACCAATGATGATGCTGATATAATTTTGATTATAATGATAATGATGAAAATAATGATAATGATAATAGCAATAATGATGGTGATGATGATAATAGAAAGAGTAATGATAATGATTATGATAATCATAATAATATCAATGATGATGATAATAAGAATAATAATGGCAATCATAATTATAATAACAATAATAATGATAGTGATGATAACAAAAATGGTAAGAACAGTATTAATGATAATGATAACAATAATGATGATTATAATGAGAATAATAATGATACTAATAGTAATAATAACACTATTAATAATAATAATAATACTAATGCTTATAGTAATAATAACACTATCAACAATAAGGATAATAATGATAATGGTAATAATGAAAATTATGATAACAATGATAATGATAATAATAGTAATCGTAAAGATAATGATGATAATAGTAATGCTAATGCTAATGATAGTAATAGTAATGATAATGTTAATGATGATAACAATAGTAATAATGATAACACAATGATATCAAGTATAAGTATAATAACATTAATGATTATAATAGTTACAAAGATAATGAGAGTAATGATAACAATAACAAGAAAACATTAATGATTAAGATTATCAAAATAATAGTGATAATCAAATAGTGACTGAAACATAAGTAAGTAATATCAATATTGATAATATGTAGTATATATAGAAATAACACGTAAAGTGGATATCAACATCCATTTAACTTTGGAATTCGTTGTACCATTAAGTATGAACAGGAAATGCAGTGGGTCAACTCGAAAGCTAGGTCAGAGGAGGTCAGAAACACAGGTATGCCACTAGAAAGAGGGAAGAAAGAGGGGTCAAGTCAATTCCATGAGGAAAAAGGTAACCTCAGAGAAAAAAATATATAGACAGAGAAATGAAATGTGTGTGTGATAAGGATAAGGATAAGGATAAGCTAGATATGAGGAATAGATGCTTCTCTCTGGATGTGGCGGGCCCGGCCTGTGTCTTTTTTTTTATATACTTTATTGAGACAAGTGGTTACTTACATCTCAAAAGGATAAGGTAACTATACATAGTTAACTGTTTACATTTCAGGAGAACGATATAATAGTCTAAATTTTCCCACTTACTATGATAAGTCTTTTCCTGGAATCACATAGTCACATACTTGAATACATGGCGTGCATCTATATGATAGATGATAGTGATGGGGAAAAAAATAATCAGAATGTTAAGAAAAATATTCGTATTCAAGCAGGACGATGTATTATAAATGATACTGAACCACATCTCAATAAGATCGTGTTCGGGCTATCACAGTCTCAGCAGAAAGAGAGTCACAGTG
>NW_028234410.1:27028153-27031798 GCF_977035675.1 Penaeus japonicus
ATTTATATATATATATATATGTATGTATATAGAATATCATAGTATATATACATATATATACATACGTTATAATATTATATATATGTATATATGTAAGATATAAATGTATATGTATATAAATATATATATGAATTATAAATATAAATATAATGTGTGTGTAGTTTGTGTGTGTGTGTGAGTGTGTGAATATGCTATGTATGTATATATAAGATGTTATCTATATGTATGCACACACACCCACACACACACACACACACACACACACACACCACACACACACACACATATATATATATATATATATATATATATATATATGTTGTGTGTGTGTGTTTTTTTTTGGTGTTTTTTTTGTGTCTTTAGTGTGTGTGTGTGTGTGTGTGTGTGTGTCGTGTGTGTCGTGTATGTATTAGTGTGTGTGTGTGGTGTGTGTGAATATGTAAGTATGTATATTATAGATGTATATCATATATGTATGCACCACACACACACACACACACACACACCACAACACACACCAACACACACACCAACACACCGTCCACACACACATAATATATATACTATATATATATATATATATATATATGCATAAACCAATACTGTTAGAGAGAGCGAGAGAGTAGAGAGTTGAGGCGAGCGGAGAGAGAGAGTCGAGAGCGAGAGGATGGAGAGCCGAGAGAGAGAGAGAGAGACGAAAGAGGAGGGGTAGGAGAGAGAGCGAGAGAGGAGAGAGAGAGATGAGAGAGAGGAGACAGAGAGAGCGAGATGAGAGAGAGACGAGGTAGAGGAGAGCTGAAGAGATGAGAGGTTGGAGAGTGGACGAGAGGAGGAGAGAGATCGGTAGAGAGCATGAGAGAGAGATAAACATTTAATATATGCGTAACACGACATTAATATTACATCTAACACTAGCATAGTATATAACTTTGAATATCTAATACAGATTGTTTCTTTGACTGGACATAGTATTGACATAACTTTAAGAATTTACATTACATTTTGCATGTTATCTACATAACGTAACATTCTGCCTAATGTCAAAACAATCTAGACTTTCGAATACTGTCAACATTAACATAAAACATTAACATATAACATTAATATATAACAGTATAACATCAGACATTAAAACCGAACCCTAAAAAGATGATATTTTCCGTTATTGTTGTTGTTGCTGTGGTATATTTTCCGTAGTTTGGTAGTTTGTGGGTGTCCTACTTTGTTTTTATGCTTCATTTCGCCTTCTTTGTTCTTTTTCTTCTTCTTATCCTCCCTCCCTCTTTCCCGGACGGTTTATCCGGTTTACCAAATTAACTTCAGATTTGTTGTAAAATTGAAATGGTACAGGTCGTGCACCTGTCAGTAATAATACATTGTCAATTGATTTGAAAAAAAAGGACTTGAAATGGACATCTTCGGAATTCTTTATCTTTCTGGATTTCTGCTGATATGCATCATCATCATCAGCAGCAGAAACAGCAGTAGCAGTAGCATTATCGTCATCATCATAGGTCTCAACAGTCTGATGAAAAAGGTTAAGAATTCAGCTACCAAGTTTTTGCTTATAAGTTTTTTTTTCTTCACTTTTTATTGTGTGTGTGGGGGGGGGCGGGGAAGGGTAATTGGATTCGTTTTAATCTAATAAGGTTTGAGTTTCCTGTTATTCCCCTTTGATTTTTTTTTTTTTTTTTTATCTTTTATCTTTATTTTATATTTATTTTTTGTTGTTGTTGTTGACTATGTAGTTAGCTGTATTCGATTCTCTCTCTCTCTCTCTCTCTCTCTCTCTCTCTCTCTCTCTCTCTCTCTCTCTCTCTCTCTCTCTATGTATATATATATATATTGTGTGTGTTGTGTTGTGTGTGTTGTGTGTGTGTGTGTGTATGTATATATATATATATATATATATATATATATATATATATATATCTATATATATATATACATAAAGATATATATATATATATATATATATATACATATATATATATATATATATATATATATATGATTATATATACCGACGATACTGCTATACATTATTCTTTTGCTTGGATCTTCGTTCATGTTTGTTGTTTGTATTCAAATACTTTTCCTTGGTTCCTTCTGTACTTCCAGTCCCTCCCTAAACCCTTCCTCCTTTTCCCTCGGTCCTTCTAACATCTCATTCCTAACCCCCCACCCCACCCCTTCCCCTTTCCACATACCCTTCAATCCCCTTCCTCTCTCCTCCTTTCCCCTTCTAACTTCTCATTCCTTGTCACCCCCACCCCACCCCTTTAACCCCCCCCCCCCTCGTCCGAGCTTCTTGAGACACTGGTCACGGATTTATAAAAGGGTTTGTGTACACAGCAGCTTTGGTGAAAGACATATCATCTATAAGCTGAAGGGTCGAGTCACGCGTGGGTTGAAGGGAAGGGGAAGGGAGGACGGAGGGAAAGGGAGGAGGGAGGGGAAGGGAGGAGGGAGGGGAAGGGAGGAGGGAGGGGGAGGGAAGAGGGAGGGGGAAAGGGAGGAGGGAGGGAAAGGGAGGAGGGAGGGGAGGGAGGGGGGAGGGAGGGGAGGGGGAGGGAGGGAAGGGAGGGGGAGGGAGGGGAAGGGAGAAGGGAGGGGGAGGGAGGAGGGAGGGGGAGGGAAGAGGGAGGGGGAAAGGGAGGGTAGGGAGGAGGGAGGGGCAGGGAGGAGGGAGCAGGAAAGGGAAGGGGATAGGAGGAGGGAGAGATGGAGAGGAAGGGAGAGGAAGAGGGAGGAGGGATAAGAAAGGAAGGGAAAGAGAGAGAGAGAGAGAGAGAGAGTACCGCTGTGATTTAAAGCCTAATTATCGTCTATAAAAGCCACGTCTAACACTGGAATGTTACTTTGCTTGCTTGTTTGCTTGTTTTCCTCCTGTTTTTTGCGGATTTTTAGACGATTAAATTTTTATCTTTTAATTCTAATCGTTATCTTTGTCATTATCAATGACACCGTTATTGCTGCAACTATTATGACCCTCATTCCTATATCACTGTTATCATTATTGTTATTATTGTTTTAATTAGTACTATCGGTATTGTCTGTATTATCATCACCATCATCATTAACATCAACATTATGGCTATTGATGTTATCATTATAATCCTTATATCACACTACAGTACACAAAATCATTATCTTTATTATCAATATCATTATCACGATTGTCATTGTAGCAGTAGTATCATGATAAAAATATAATCAATATACTTATAATCCTTCTCTATCTTAATTATCTTAATCATCTTAATTACCAATCATCTAATTCCTCCACCTATCACGTACAGAAATTCTATCGTACAGTTCATATAATCATTTCAATACATATCTATGGCTAAAATTTCACCTCAAGAAATATTGTTAATTAAGATTTGATTTCATAAGATATCTACCATGATTATTCCAATAAGATAAGATGTACGTAAATAATATTCCGTTGATAACATCTAAACTTGTACAGAAAGAATAATTCTGAAAGATACATTATCGTTTAAGACTTTATTTTTCTGAATCTCCCACTGTCTATTTTCTGTCTATCTGTATATATAATATATATATATATATATATATATAATAATATATATATATATATATTATATATATATATATATATAATATATATATATATAT
>NW_028234410.1:27034398-27036898 GCF_977035675.1 Penaeus japonicus
CAACACACACACACATACACACACACAAAAAAACCGAATATATATTATTATATATATATATAATATAAAGAATATATATCATATATTATATATATCTTATATTAATAAATATATATATATATAAATATATATATGAATAAATATTATATTAATATATATATATATATATAAATATATAATATATATATATATGTATAGTATGTTATGTAAACTAATATATATATATATATTCATATATATATAATATATAATATATATATTATGTATATTTATATATATATATATATATATATAGAATATATATAATATGTATGTATATATAATATATATATATATATATATATAAATATATATATATATAGTATATATATACTATTTATATATATAACATATCACATATATATATATATATATATATATATATATACATACATATATATATATATATATATATATATATATATATATATATATATACATATAAACATATGCATACATAATGGTGAATCGTAAAGTTCATCTTGAGAGTTTACGATGCATTGCAGGGGATTCTTCAGTTTCACTGGAAAACATAAAATTGAAAATATATGATCAGAATGGATCCTAAAAGTGTACAAAATACAAATCCTTTTGTAGCCTATTGATTCCATATTGAGAAAAACATTAAATTGGCGTCTTTTTGGGCGCGTGTAGGGGAATGGCGTCATAAACACAGGAGTTTTCGAATATTTTTTTTTATAAGTTCATGATAGTGTAACCATAAGGGTTCTTTTTCGGTGGTATAATTCATTGTAAATGTTTGCTATGAGACACTGAAGGGAGAATTATATCTATATTCTGTAGCTATAAAAAGGAAGAAATTATCATATTTTATTTTCCTTCATTTTCCTTTTTCATTTTATCACCCCCTATACACGCACACCAGAATCTCTCTCTATAATCATTATTTTTTTCACTCCCTCGGTCTCGCTCTCCTTCGTTCTCTCTATATATCATTATCTTCCCCTCCCCCTCCCCCCTCTCTCTTTCTCTTTCTCTTTCTCTTTCTCTTTCTCTCTCTCTCTCTCTCTCTCTCTCTCCCTCTCTCTCTCTCTCTCTCTCTCTCCTGCGTCTCCTTCAGTCTCCTCTCTCTCTCTCTCCTCCTCTCTCTCTCTCTCTCTCTCTTTGTCTGTCACTCTCTCTCTCTCTCTCTCTCTCCCGTCTTCTCTCTCTCTCAATCTCTCTCTCTTCTTATTCTCTCTCTCTCTCTCTCTCTCTCTCTCGCGCTTCCTCTCTCTCTCATCCTCCATCATATCTCGTCGTTCTCTCTTCCTCCTCTCTCCTTCCTCTCCCTTCCCCTCTCTCTCTCTCTCTCCTTTTTCTCTCTCTCTCCTCTCTCTCTCTCTCTCCTCTTCTTCTCTCTTTCTCTCTCCTCTCCTCCTCGCTCTCTCTCCTCTCTCTCTCTCTCTCTCTCTCTCTCTCTCTCTCTCATACTTTCTCTCTCTCTCCTCTCAGCTCTCTCGTCTCTCTCTCTCATTTCTCTCTTCTCTCTCTGCTGCTCTCTCTCTTCTCTCTCTCTCATCTTCTCTCTCTCTGGTGCTCTCTCCTCTCTCTCTCTCTCTCTCTCTCTCTCTCTCTCTCTCTCTCTCTCTCTTCTCTCTTTTTTTCTCTCTCTATCTCTTCTCTCTCTCTCTTTCTCTCTATCTATGTATTTTTTCACTCTCACTCAATTTTTTTTATAAATTCTCGAATGACTGAATCATTGCACATCGACTTTCCCGTTCTCCGTGAACTTTGACCTCGTCTTCCCACGACAAGGAACGTATCCTCCCTCTCCTCCTCCTCCTCCTCCTCCTCCTTCCCTCTCCCCCTTACACCCCCCCCCCATCCCTCTCCTCCTCCTCCTTCCCTCTCCTCCTCCCCCTCACTGCACTCCCGCCTCCATCCTAGTCTCCCTTCCCCACCCCCCTCATACCCCTTCTTCCATGCCCTTCCTTCGGCATGACCTGAAGGAAGAGCCTCGTGACCTTTTCGTCGCTCCTTGACCTCGTCTCTCATGTCGCCTGTCCAAGCGTGACCTCTTAGCGATCATGATTACGTGACCTTATGCCGACCCGATTTTTTTTTTATTTCTTTCTCTTTCCTCTGATATTTTCATGTGACAATGGTTGACTGGCTTCACGATCTTTTGTATAATTAAACGAAAATGCAAAAGTAAAAAAGATGAAAAATATAAAGAGAAAAAAGAAACAGTAATACACAGCTGCTTGTATACTTTACATCAGAAAAAATAGGTCAGCAAAAATTAGTGAATGCACTAATCTCACGATTAGGTAAAATCATTTGTATGTATATAAATGCTAGTAGGTATGCATATACATACATACATACATACATACATACATATACATACATATATATATATATATATATATAATATATATATATATATATATATATATATATAAATATATATATACATATATATATAATATATGTATATATATATATCTACAAATAT
>NW_028234410.1:27049398-27054398 GCF_977035675.1 Penaeus japonicus
ACCGGAGGCAGCATTACACTTTCCACCAATGACGCAGACGCTGTTGTCACCGCCCTTCCTCCTTGGATTTCCTCAGTTCAAGGCGGTTAACCCTTGGGCGCTTCTCGGTTCATTTACAGCGGATGGTGGGCGCAATTATTCCGTAGATATATGGCACTGTCATTATGCCTCTCCCTCTCTCTATCAATCTTTCTTCCTCTCTCCCTCTCTCACTCTCTCTCTCTCTCTTTCTCTTTCTCTCTCTCTCTCTCTCTCTCTCTCCCTCTCTCTCTCTCTCTCGGCTCTCGCTCCTCTCTCTCTCTACCCTCTCTTCTCTCTCTCCTCTCTCCTCTCTCCTCTCTCTCTTCCCATTCTCTCCTCTCTCTCCTCTCTCTCATTCTCTCTCTCTCTCTCTCTCCTCTCTCTCTCTCTCTCTCTCTTTCTCTCTCGTCGCTCTCTCTCTCGCGTTATCTCCGCTCTCCTCCCTCTCTCTCTCTCTCTCTCTCTCTCTCTATCTAGCTTCCCGATACTCTCTCGTCCTCTTCGTCCACTCTCCTCTCCCTCTCTCTCCTCTCCTCTCTCTCTCTCCCAATTGTCTCTCATCTCTCTTCCTCTCTCCTCTATCTCTCATCGTCTCTCTCTTCTCCTCTCTCTCTCTCTCTCACTCCTCAATCTCTCCTCTCTCCTCTCCCGTCTCTCTCTCTCTCTCTCTCTCTCTCATTTCCTCCCTCTCTCTCTCTCTCCCCTTGTCTCTCTCTCTCTCTCTCTTCGACTCTCTCTCCTCTCTCGACTCTCTCTCCCTCGTTCTCCTCTCTCGTCTCATCATCTCTCTCTTCTCTCTCTCTCTCTCTCTCTCTTCTCTCATCTCTCTCTCGCCTCTCTTTCTTATCTCCTCCCTCTCCCTCCCTCCCCCTCTCTCCTCTCTCTTCTCTCTCTCTCATCTCTCTCTCTCTTCTTCTCCTCCTCTCTCTTCAATCATCTCTCTCTCTAATCCTCGCTCTCCTCTCTCTCTCGCTCCCTCTCTTTTCTTTCCTCCATCTCATCCTCTCCCTCCCTCCCTCCTCTCTCTCTCTCCTCTCTCGTCTCATCTCTCTCCTTTCGTCTCGTCGCGTCAAACTCCGCTCTCCTCTCGCCGTCCTCATCTCTCCAATATCTCTCTCGTCCTCCTACTCTCTCTCCTCTCCTCCCTTCCTTTCTCCCTCTCCTGTCTCTCGCATCCCTCCCACATCTTCTCTCGTCCGCTCTTCCGCTCTCTCTCCGACGTCTGCGTCTCTCGTCTACTCCTCTCTCTCTCCCTCCCGCGTACAAACCTATCTAATCTAATCTACATTTGATTAAGTCTAATGCAATTAACGTACTTACACATACCGACACAGCGCCGCACAAACAAGCGCACACACACACATCAATCCGAGCTTTTAATTGTGTATAAGTTGCAAATTATAAGATTGTAATTTCGCTCATGATTTCAGTTGTTTTGTCATGCCTTTATTGGATAAACAATATACAAGTTATATATTACGAAACTTGATGAAATTACCTGGTTGATTCCTATTTAACCAGGGATAGCATTATCGGTATTTGCAAGGTTTTTTTTTTCTTTTTTGTTTACGTGTGGTGTGTGTGTGTGTTCGTGTGTGTGTGTGGTGTGAGGTGTGTGTGTGTGTGTGTGTGTGTGTGTGTGTTTTATGTGTTATTATGTGTGTGTGTGTGTGTGTGTGTGTCTGTGTGTGTGTGTGTTTATGTGTTATTATGTGTGTGTGTATGTGTGTGTGTGTGTGTATGTGTCTGTGTGTGTGTGTGTTTATGTGTTAGTGTGTGTGTTTCAATCTATGTGGTTGTTCGCATGTGTGTTTATCTGTGTATGCCAGCTCATCTACACCCACCTACTGTATACCTCCTGTACGTATGCGCGCTGGTATACATCAGCCTCATAGACGCATATACCAACGAGACCCAATAATCGCTTGATTGACATGTGACAGTACAGCCCTGTGGCGCAGACGCAAAGATGTGAAGAACTCATCATACCTGCCACAAGTGTTAGCAACTTATCATTATCTAAGATTTTAACAACAGATTAGTTAATTTGGGCCATAACGGAAAATTGATTTTTATCTCCTCTCCCAATCACTGATTTTTTTCACGGGGGCCCAAGTATTTCAAATCGCTAATGAAACTGGTCATGCGATTATAACCCACAAGAGCTTTCGAACTTGTTTACATTCCCATTATTGTTTGGTGATTGTAACCTATTAATGGTAATAACCACCTTAGCAATGGCTCCTGAGAACTGCATCCCTTAGACGTCAAAATCCCTTTAAGAGAAGGAGACATATACAAATACACGTCACATACAGGTAAAAGCGCTGCAGCCGGTTTGGGTGTCTGCTCGTGCTGGGGAGGAAGGGGAAGAAGCAGAGGGAGAAGAGGGAGAAGAAGAGGGAGAGGAGGGAGAGGAGGAGGAGGAGGAGGACAAAAGGAGGAGAGGAGATGGAATAAGAGGAGGGGGGGAAAGGAAGAGGAGGAGGAGAGGAGGAGGAAGAGGAATAAGAGGAGGGGGAAAAGGAACAGGAAGAAGGAAGGGGAGGAGAAAGAGAAGGAGGAGGAGGAGAAAGAAAAAGAAGAGAAAGAGGAAGAGGAGGAGGATTTGGAAGAGGAGGAGTAGGAAGATTTGGGGGAGGAGGAAGGAGGAAGAGTAGTAGTAGTAGTAGGAGGATGAGAAGGAGGAGGGAGAAAAGGATGAAGAAGAAGAAGTGAAGAAAGAGGAGGATGAATAGGAGTAGGAGGAAGAAGAAGAGGAAGAGGAGTATGAGGAGGAGGAGGAGGATAAGGACTAGGAGTAGGAAGAGGAGGAGGAGTATGAGTATGAGTATAAGGAGGAGGACTAGGAGTATGAAGAGGAGGAGAAGTTGTAGGAGGAAGGATGAAAGAAGAAAGGAGAAAAGGATGAGGAAGAAGAGTAAGTTGAAGGAAGAGGATGGGGGAGAGGAGAAAAATCAGGAGGAGGAGGAAATGGACGAAGAGGAAGAAGAAAAAGAAGCGGAGGAGGAAGAAGACGAAGAGGAAGAGGAGGAAGAAGAAGAAGAAGAAGAAGAAAGAGAAAAACATACATTCAAAAGAAGAAAAAGAAGACACGACGAAAAAAAATAATAATAAAGACGAGACAGAAAATAACAAAGAAAATAAACAGAAGAAAAAAACGAAGACGACGAAGAAGAAAAAAAAAGAAGAAGAAGAAAAAAAAGAAGCCAAGAATGATAGGAGAGAATTTAAAAAACAGCAACAAGATGGTTATCTCGCAGGATCACTGTTGAACAATTAACATCAGCTTCTTTTCCGCTAATTCCTCGTGGGCCTGGCTGTTCAAGCGAGTCGAGAGCGCCGTGGGAGACGCTGTCTGTTCAGCGTTCATCCACCTGTCGGGAGGGTGTGCACTCTGCAAGTGTGCAAGTGTTGTGGGGAAAGTCGCTGTGCATTGTGTGTAGGTGTGTGTTAAATTGTGTAGGTTTTGAGTTGTGTATTTGGTCATGTGGACCTATCTATCTATCTGTCTGTCTATTTATCTATCTATCTATATATTTATCTATCTATCTATCTATCTACCTATCTATCTACCTATCTATCTATCTAACTACCTATCTATTTGCCTATCTACCTCCCCTCCTGTCTCTCTCCATCTGTCTCTTTCTCTCCCCCCCCCCCCTTCCCTCTCTCTCTCTCTCTCTTATCTATCAATCTATCTGTCTGCCACTTTCTTTTTCCCCTTCTCTCTCTTGCTCTCGGTCTCCTCTCGTCATCGTCTCGTCAGTCTGCGACGGTCTCTCTCTCTCCTCACCTCTCTCTCTCTCTCTCTCTCTCTAATCTCTCGTCTCTCGTCTGCCATATATATGATATTTATATAGATATAATAGTATATATATATAATATATATATATATATATATACACACACACACACACACCACACACAAATATATATATATAATATATATATATCATATAAAATATATATATATAGATATATATATATATACAAATAATGTATGATATATATATATATATATATATATATATATATATATGTATATATACAAATATGTATATAAATATATATATAAAATATATATATATATATATATATATATATATATATAAATAGTTTATTTATATATATATGCCTTTTCTCTTTCCCCTCCGCTCTCTTCGTCCTTCTCTCACGTCCACGTCTCTCTCAATTCTCTCTTCTTCTCCTCATCCTCTCTCCTCCTCTCCTCTCCTCCTCTCTCTCTCTTTCTCATCTCTCTCTCTCTCTTCTCTCTCTCTCTCTCTCTGTCTCTCTCTCCCTCTCTCTCTCTCTCTCTCTCTCTCTTCCACTCTCTCTTCTCGTACTCTCGTCCGTCCTCTCTGCTCCTTCCTCTCTCTCTCTCTCTCTCTCTCTCTCTCTCTCTCTCTCACCCTCCTCTCTCACTCACTCTCACTATCTCTCACTGTCTCTTTCTCTCTTCACATCTTCGCCACTCCTTTCCTCTCTCATTGTTCTCTCTCGATATCACTTCACCCTGTTTGTTGTTATCAACAACAATCATCATTCGCCAACGAAAAGAAAGAAAAGAAAAGAAAAGAAAGAAAGAGAGAGAGAAAGAGAGAAAGAAAAATAGACGCATCAGCCGACGTGTCCTGTCGCTTATCTCATGCCGAAGCTTCCTTGCACATTGCACTCGGCCCTCTCATGGAGCCGACGTGTAACCTCGGTGGTCCGCTCACAACGCTGTACACGCCGGACCTAACAAATGCAAGATGCACGGGGCCACGAACGAACAAATAATCTAGCCGGGGACCTTTTAAGTTAAGAAAATCGAGGAAGATAGAAGGAGGGTGGGTGGGTGGGGGATTTGGGTGGGTGGGGGAGAGGGGTAGGGGTGGGTTGGGTGGGTGGAGGGGTGGGGGGTAGGTGGAGTTGGTGGGTGGGTGGGTTAGGGGGTGGGATGTGGAGAGGGGGGGTTGGAGGTTGGGTGGAGG
>NW_028234410.1:27071898-27073580 GCF_977035675.1 Penaeus japonicus
ACACAACACACACACATACACACACACACTTTATATATAGATATCATAATATATATATATAATATATATATTTTATATATATATATATAATATAAATTGTATACATATAGATATATAATATAATATATATATATATATATATATATATATAATATTATACATATATATATATGTATATATATAATATAATATATATATATATATATATAGATAGAGATATGTATGTATATTTAAGATATATTTATATATACATATATATATATATATATATAATTTTATTATATATATATAAATTATAGGTATGTATATTTATATATATATATACATATATATATACTTATATATTATATATATCTATTTATATATATATATATATATATACATATATATATATATATATATATCCAGCATATTTCGTGCATCTGCTGTAACCCATCAGAGAGGCTGCGCGGATGATGCTAAGCGGCGTCTTCCATCAGCCTCTTTATCTCTTCTGGATTACCAAGCACTTACGTCGATCCTCCCTCCCCTCCCCCCCTCCGCCCTCCCCCTCCCCCCTCTCCCTCCCTATGTCCCTACTACACCTACCCCCCCCTCCCCTTCCCCGGCCTCAACTACGATAGTGTCTTATCTCTTTTAAAATCTGCGGTCCCGGTCTCTGTAAGCCACCCCGGTTTTTTTCTTCTTTTTTTTTCTTTAGTTACCCCTTCCATTCTCTCTTTTTTTTTGTAGTTTGTTTGTTTTGCTGTTTTTTATAGGAAATAGATTCATTGTGTTCATATATTTTCTGTTAGACTTGATTGAATAAATAGATAGATAGAAAGATGAATTGATAAATGAGTAAATAGAAGTAGCGACGCGATATATTTTCACAAGTGAGTTCTTCTCTAATTCTTTCTCCACATCTTTCTTCCACTCCCCCCCCCCTACCGCACTCCACTCTATCACCCCACAAACACCTCCACCTCACACACCCCCTCCCCTTACCCCCATACCCACGCCACCTCCTCTCTCATTCAGTTGAAAATGTTGCACAGCGGTGTGTCTGCAACGAGAGTGTCAGATGCCTTCCGAATGTTTCTATAAATATTTGATGTTTATGTTATTGTCTTGATATTGATGAGTGCATTATTCAAGGTTCTTTTTCCTTTCTTCTTTCTTCTTTTTCTTCTTCTTCTTTATTTATTTTCTTTCCTTTTATTTCTTCTCCTTCTTCGCTCTGTTTCTTCTTTTCTTACTTTTTTTCTTCGGCTCCTGATTTTTTTTTCTGTTTTTTTTTTTTCTTCTTCTTCTTCTTTCTATATATTCCTTCTTCTTCTTCTTCTTTTCTTCATTTTCCTTTATTTGTTTTTCTTCTTCTTCATTTTCCTTTATTTGTTTTTCTTCTTCTTCATTCTCTTTATTTTTTATTTATCTTCTTTTTCTTTTCTTTTGTTTTTTTTCCTCTTCATTCTTTTTATCTTTTATTTATCTTCTTTTTCTTTTCTTTTGTTTTTCTTCTTCTTCTGTTCTCTGTTCTCCATCTTTTTAAGTTATTTTCCCGTTTCTCTCTTTTCTCTCCTTTTCTTTATTTTCATTTAAGTTTTATTATTATTCTCCTTTTTGTGTCATATTCCCTTATTTCTTTTTCTCTCTTTCTTTTAAAAATTCTTTTTTCTTTTAGCGAGTGTTCAATTATTCCT
>NW_028234410.1:27091180-27096180 GCF_977035675.1 Penaeus japonicus
TCCCTTCCACCCTCCCCATCCTCACCCTAGCCCTACCTTTCTTCCCTCCCCACCCTCACCCTAGCTTTCCATCACCTCCACCCCTCCTTTCCTCCTTCCTTCCCCTTCCTCCCTCCCCATCCTCACCCTAGCTCTCCCTCCCTCCCTCCTTCCCCTCCCTCCCTCCTTCCCCTCCCTCCCTTCTTCCCCTCCCTCCCTTCTTACCCTCCCTCTCTCCCTCCCTCCCTCTTTCCCCTCCCTCCCTCCCCATCCTCACCCTAGCCCTCCCTCCCTCCCTCCCTCCCTCCCTCCCTCCCCACCCTCGCTCGGCACCCCTGTAAAGCGCCCTCCTCTATAAACAAGATCCCCCTTGGTAGTGACGACCGGCGTACACTATTTAAATTTCTAAGCATGACCAACATGTTTTTAAGGTATAATTAGTAGTCATAACTATTGGATAATTGAGCCTTATCAGAGGCCGTGAAAAGCGTAGTAATTACGTTCAATCAGCGGCTATTACAAAGACGTACAGCCATAATGCTAAGTGCTTTAGTATTGAAAACTAGACAACTAAATATTACTTCTAATAATTCGCTATAGATGTGCGCCCTCGCCTATTTCTCTCTCTCTCTCTCTCTCTCTCTCTCTCTCTCTTCCTCAACTTTAAACCCTTTTACTCCCTCCCTTCCCCCCTCCCCCCCCAGTCTCATCTCTTCTCCCTTACCCTTCAACCCCCTCCCTTCTCCCGCTTCTTCTCTCCTCTTTTTACCCCAATAACCCTACCCTCCCTCCCCCTTCTCCATCTCCCACCCTCCTCTCTCCCCTAAATAATTTCCCCTTCTTCCTTTTCCCTTCCCTCTTCCCCTTTCCAATCAGTCCTCCTGTCTCTTCCTATCTTCCCCTTTTATTCTCCTCTTCCCCTCTCTCCCTACCCCCTCGTCCCCCTCTCCCCTGCCCTGTTTGATCGATCAGAGGAGTAAAACACATAATGATACTGTAGCGCATTATTTACAGACTTATATATATATGCATAAATTTTTCATAAGATCCCGCCAAAAAACAATCTTTCGCGAGGAAGATTTAAAGTGATTCTTTTTTATTTTTTTTTTTTTTTTTTTTTTTCTTTTTTTTTTTTTTTCTTTTTTTTTTTTGCTAATCGGTGAACCGGAATATTTCATGTTATTAGAGTATACACTGTATATATATAAATCATCAAGGATGGGGAATTAGGGAGAATGAGGCTATTTTTAGACAGATAGGATTTACGCTGCTGCCGGGTCTGCTTGATTGGGGTTTGGTGATTCGGAGTAAAAATCATGCAAATAAGGTAAAGCAGAGGGAAAGGACCAGGTAAGATGAAACCTTCATGCACACATATGGCTTTATGATACATACACAGACGTACACACACACACACACACACACACACACACACACACACACACACACACACACACACACACACACACACACATATATATATATATATATATATATATATATATATATATATATATATATATACAATCAACCAATAAAAAGAAAATATGAATACATGATAATGATAATAATGTATAATGTCAATACCACAGAAGGTTTCTACAGCAAGATAACCCATACGACAGAGGTTCAAAAAGCTGCAGTAAGTTTTATAGTCTTCGCAATAGGGTAATTGATAAAGTGTGAATTTTGCACCCCTCTACCGCCCTGGATTTGGCCGCCATCTTGAAACATGGCGGCCAAAAACTGTTATTTTGTAATTATCTCTCTGAAGACTCACTTTAGAGGAAAACGTGTCGATATATCAAATGATCTACATAAAAAGCCCTACAAAAAATGCTCTATACATTTTTCTTTTGCGGTGCGCGTTTTGGACGCTAGAAGAGCTAGAATGTGTGCCCCAATTCTTTCGTGACCCACCTTACTAAAATAACTTATTTCCTGCAGGGGTGTCCTGATGTCCTGGTGTCCTGGCTTAGTACATTTCTGCATGTAACCTGGACCTAGACAGTCAGTGTTCAATTACCATTTTCCATACAACCACTGAAACAATGGTGGATATTTAATTGATTTTTGATAAATATTTGAATGTCATACCCAAAGTCCTCCAACAGTGGCTACAAAGGGGATTTTTTCTATTTTTCTTTTAACCTCGTCTGTTGTAGGATCATGAGGAGGAGTGACAGACAGAATCATTCCCATACTGTGGAAAGTGTTGAACCCATCAGTGGTACAAATGTTTACATCAGCATTGTCGAATACAAATTGTGTGAATGAGCCTTCCTGTTTGGATGCTGCAGAGCTGACACTTGAAAGAGTGCTGCCTCATCATAAGAAGCACACAATCCTAATGTAGAGAGAACATTCAATAGATGCTTAGAACCATCATTTTTGACTAAGATGAACAGCAAGGCCTATTTGTTCTGGTGATCTAAAAGAATTTGGTCTGCCTGCTGTTAGGATACCATGCGAGATAGCTGTATACTTTTTCTCCTATTTGCTTTTTTATCCTGTCTTGTTCTTCAGTGTAACAGTTTTAACAAGGTAATTTAAAGACTATGGTGCCAGAGCTTCCAAATCAGTCAGGAATTTATCTGGTGGAGGATACTGGTTAGCCTCAAACATCTGTGAACCCATGTCTTCAGCAATTATTTTGGCAGCTGTGATTACTATCCAAAGCCTTCTCATCGCTACTTCTTTGTTTTTTGTTTTTTATACTTATGTCACGAAAATAGACTATTTTTGTTTACAGATACAACAATGTCATCTCCATACTTTTGCCTCAGTTCAGATTTTATTGTTTTCTCGGCTGGTAGATCGCTGTCATATCCCCTCAAAATGTCCCCGAAAGAGAGTAAGCTTTCTTGTCGATTTTCCTCAAGGTAGGTGAGAACACGGGTCTTTGCCTCTGACACTGTACACTTTAGGGACGACCATGCACTTCCGGAGGATGCTTGGTCGGATTTCTTCATGCATGTTGAATGGTACCTTGCTTTTGGAACTACTTTTGTGAACTACATTGAAAATACGGGTACTAACAATTTTACCCCAGTCATCATTTCTCTTCTCATCTACTTTCAAAATAGTGTCCCTGGCATGAAGAGTCTCCACACGGTAAAAAGTTTTCCGCACACTTAGAACTTTTTCGTGTTTTCAAAAACTCTTGTGACAGTCACGAAGGAAATCAAAATCCGGTACCAGGCTCCTTCAAGACGTTATAGGTCCTGGAGAGGTTAACCGTCTTGTTTGAAAGGCTTCAGCACTTCTTTGGTATACACTTTTCTACATTTTTTTTATGCGCTGTCACTTTTTTTGTAGCTGAGAATGCTATCCATCTTTCCATTTACTGCTGTAACCTATCAGTATTTTCACACCTTTGTCTTTTACTTCCCAAGTCACTCCCTCAGAAAGATTCCTTTCAAAAAGGAAACATTTAATGATGGAGATTTTTTTTCATAATAAAATGAAAAACTACAATGTATGTAAGAGTTTAAAACACACTTCAATAAAATATTCAAAATAATCTTCCATGTCATATTACGTAACTGGGCGTGACTAAAAAATATATAAACATTCTCACACTTATAGCGTCAAAACCGCGCCACTGCACTAGAAAAAGTATAGAGCATTTTTTGTAAAGGACTGTTTGCAAATTATCTTATATATCGACATATTTTCCTCTACAGCGACTCCTAAGTGAGATAATAAAAAAAAACTGTTTTTTTGGCACATACATACTCACACACACACACACACACACACACACACAAACACACACACACACACACACACAAACACACACACACACACACACACAGATACACACAGACACACACACGCAAACACACACAAACACACACACACAGACACACACACACACAAACACGCGCGCGAAAACAAACACACAACACACCTCTTAGTGGTAAGCAAAGTATAGTTGAATTAACGCCTACTTTTATAGGCTGTTAATGAAGACACACGAGGACGGGGGGAGGGGGGGGATAGGGGTCAGTGGCGGAGATGGGCTCTTGAACTCATTAGACGGGGAGGGGGAAGGGGGAGAGGGGGAGAGGGATAAAAAAGAGAGGAGGAAGAGGGGATGGGGGAGAAAAGGAAGATGAGGGGAAGGGGAGAATGAAAAAAAAAAAAAAGGATGGTGAAGGGGGAAAGGGAAAAGGGGAAGGGAGGGGAAAGAAAAAAAAATAGTGAAGAGAAAACGAAGAGAGATAGCTAAAGATAAAAGGGAAAGGGAAGAGAAAGAGAGAGTGAAAGGGGGAAGATAAGAGATACAGAGGCGGGGGAGGGGGAGGGGGAGGGGGAGGCGACTTCTTGACTCATAGCACTCAGCCTTTATATGTTGCAGAGCTTTTACACGGTGGTTTAATGGGGTCTTGGCGCGGGGAGTGTGCGATAGTGTCGCTCGCTTTGCTTCTTTTTTTTTCAATTCCTTCTCTATCTATCTATATCTTTCTCTTTCTCGTCCTCTTTCTCTTTGTCCCTCTCTCTCTCTCTCTCTCTCTCTCTCTCTCTCTCTCTATCTATCTATTTATCTATCTATCTATCTACGAATCTCTATCTATTTATCTCTCTCTACCTATCTCTATCTCTCTATCTATCTATCTGTCTGTCTGTCTGTCTGTCTGTCTATCTATCTATATCTATCTTTCTCTTTATCACTCTCTCTCTCTCTCTCTCTCTCTCTCTCTCTCTCTCTCTCTGTATAACACATACATTAACATATACACACCATATATACATACAATATATACACATGTACATGTATATACACACATATATATTAATATAATACATATATATATATACACATAATATATATATATATATATATATATACAACACACACACACGCGCGCACACACACACACACGCACACACACACACACATATGTATACACACACACACATATATATATATATATATATAATATATATATATATAATATATAATATATATATATATGTGTGTGTGTGTGTGTGTGTGTGTGTGTGTGTGTGTGTGT
>NW_028234410.1:27106180-27108680 GCF_977035675.1 Penaeus japonicus
CGATCAGAGATGGACACAAACGTGAGGGGAGCCGCAAGGGGAACAGAGGGGCATCGCCGGCAGAGGGGATGGAAGGGGAAGGCATGAGGGGAAAGGGAGGGACGGCGGGGAAAGAGGGGGAAAAAGAGAGGTGGAAGGAAGGAGAGAGAAGAGGGAGGAGATGGAGTGAGGGCATAGGGAGAGAGGAGAGAGGGGAGCGATTGGTGGAAGATGGAGGGTAGGAGGGTGGAGGGAAGAATAGAGAAGGGGGAAGGGAGAGAGAAGAAAGAAGAATAAATTGAGGATCTTAGGAAAAACAGAAGAATGAATGACTTAAGAGAGAGAGAGAGAGAGAGAGAGAGAGAGAGAGAGAGAGAGAGAGAGAGAGAGAGAGAGAGAGAGAGAGAGAAAGCTAAAGTAGTGTTGACACTCGAAATAGTTTGTGGCATATAAATAATCTCTGACATGAATAGGTTTCCTAATTACATATTTGATACATGTTGAAATAATAACGACTGTTAGAATTGCTTCTTGCGACTATCAACATCAAATAGATAAAACATTCTCACAAAACACTAAAACCTAATTCAGAAGTCTATAACAAAATTCTTATTCCCATTTCTTAAAAGAAGAAAAAAAAATCTAACAAATACATTCGTATAAATATACATACATACATACATACATATATATATATATATATATATATATATATATATATATATATATATATAAACTCAAATTCATATAAACATTTCGTAACACATAAACCATCACTCCTAACACACATCAAGACATCATTCCTAGCACACATCAAATTCCCATCCCTTGAAACAAAATCTAACTCCAAACTATAACAAATATTCCTTCACACCGTCTAAGAAACACTTTCAGAGGGAAAGGAATCACTAACACGTAATCCAAAGACATAGAAATGGGCGTAAACACAATAGCTGTCGACAGGTAATCAATCTCCCGATACAGTGAGAGACAGAGGGATGCCAATGTGCTAATCTAACTGTGCTATGGGTGATTTTATGGTATGCTTGTTTCTCTTGTTTAATTACTATGGCTGGTTTGTGTTTATGTTTGTACTGTAAGTGTGTAGGTGTACGAACAGGGATTGGGATTTGCGTGAGTGTATTTTTGGGGATGCATGTCTGCTTCTGTGTGTGTTGTGTGTCTTGTGTGTGTGTGTGTGTGTGTAAAGAGAAAGTGAGAGAGAGAGAATCATAAGCTATATTTGTACTGATACCTAATCTGCGGGATTCAGTTTCGTTTAGTAACACATTTCAGTAGACAAGAGAAAACTGCACACACTTGCAAATTATGCCAACAATGTCAATTTTATGCTTGCGATATATTGCAAGAAAGCCTACACAGGTGACATTCTACCAAGAAGTTCCTTTCATTGTACTGTATCGAAGACTTTAAACCCGTGCTTCTGTCAGTGTCATGTGACAGTCTAAATGCACATAAAAACGTTTATGACCACAATCATCTTTATAATAATATCCAGATGCCTTACGGGAAAACA
Organism: Penaeus japonicus; assembly: GCF_977035675.1. NCBI lineage: Eukaryota > Metazoa > Arthropoda > Malacostraca > Decapoda > Penaeidae > Penaeus > Penaeus japonicus. The sequence continues at coordinate 27,107,697 of NW_028234410.1, forward strand.
ACATTTGATATCTATAAACAGTACCTTGCTTTTACTGAAGGGAAAGAAAAACTCCAGTGTTCCACACCTGACAGTATTTTCGTCCTCGGAATGGCCGTCACGGTTAAACATGCCTTGTTAACCACAGCCGTATATCTGATTAACCACTTCAGCAAGGTTCTCCATTGCAAAGAATGCTTGCGTGTATATTTTGGTTGGGTCTAAAATTGTAAAGTATCTGCCTCGGTCCTTACCTTTAGGCAAAGACTGGAGAGAGCCAATGAGGAGGCGGCACCTGGCGACCTGTTGCCTCCCGGATGACCAATCAGCGGAGAGTACCTATCTCCCTTCGTGAGTATATAACCCGAGGAGCCGCACGACCAAATTGTGTCGTACGAATTTTGGTGTTCGAAGTTTTAAGGGGGATTACGAAGGTTCGAGCACCGAGGTGAGTTCGAAGTGGCCGAGAGATGAGTGGAGCGCAGGATATCCATTCTTCTTTATTATTGCGTTTCTTTTCCGAAGCAGAAAGTGTGGAACTGATGCCTCTCTATCTTTCGCGAGCATCAGCCGTTCTTAAGAAGTCAGTGTTAACAGAGAAAAGAGGCTCTTCTGCTAAGTGCAAGATGTTATGCATAAAATGTAGTGTTACAGCAACTTGTACAAATAACGACAAAGGGATTGTCTGTGTTTATAATTGTATTTGATGAATAAGGTTCTCAGTATAATACCATTTGTTGGGATCCGTCTTATGGTACTTAAGAAAAGTACATACTGAAGAACAACTAAGATGCCCTTTGCACACCACTGCCTGATATGCATGTGCGAAGCTGGTTTCCAGTTTGATTTTTTTCGAATCATACCACGTTTAGAAACTCGAAAGATTAAAGCAGTAACAAAAATAAAGATAACCACACACACACAGACGAGAGAGAGAGAGTAATAATAATTGATAATTGAGTGATTCTCTTCGCGGTTGTCAAGATCACATGCCCCAACCATAAT
>NW_028234410.1:27141180-27143680 GCF_977035675.1 Penaeus japonicus
ATAGATATTTGAAAGACTATCCTAACTAAAAAAGTGGATCACTTGGCACTTGCATCATCTTCGTCTGGGTCGCTTTGCAATATTCAATTTCCATTCAGTTATATCAGCAAAAGTGGGAGGGACCGTTTATGAACAAGCTAGAGCAATTGTAAAATTTCTGTTTGTGTTCGCATTGCTGAGTTGACACTTTATTGAAGATTGGCGGAAGCGAATTCAGTTGAGAAGTTCCGGTCCACGACTTGTGCTTGTGTTATTGGATTGTGAAACTGCGGTGTTATGATAGCTTTTCCTGTTAGTATTTTTTTTTTCGTACCTGAACTATAGACGTTTACACAGCAGACATTGCTCCGAGGGTTTACTGTGAGGGTCTTTAATTCTCTGAGTTCCCGAATGGTTTTGAAGAATCACAGAAAATTATCTAGTCATGTTATCCTTATAACAATTAGTATGTTCCTGAAATCTCATCTCGGTGCGTGGGGGACTGAGGACTCTTTTTAAACAAATCCATATCGAATAATAATCAATAACAATTTTTACGAAGTCTTATTAAGAGATTTTTCGATTATTGACATTACATGGGCATTATACCCCATGTAATATATATACACACACATACATACACAAACACACAGACTCATCCAGGCCCGATGTGATAATGATTCTATGTTTACTTGCTTTAGGAGCTACAGTGTCGTCAACCGCATAGTCTGACAGGATTACAAAGCGGACACTGACTAAGTCTCGAAATAGGGGACACTGACTAACCAATTAACGTGACCACCGACTAAGTCTCAAAATAGGGAAATGCATGTATTGATATGTACAAGATTTTCCCCAATTACGCAATATAAACTTCCAGCCTCCCAAAAGAGTCAGTCTATAGGTGTTACATACTGCTATTGGTTTATTACTCTACTGTTATTGATGTAATGCAAGAAATCTTCCCCAATATTGTTACATCGGTGGTCACCAAAATGTGTTTTTTTAGCATTAAAATCGCATATAAATAGTGAGTCTTGATAATGAAAGTTGGATAAAGGTCTGATTTTAAAAAATATTTGGTATATCCATGGAAAATCCAGAGGTAATTTGAAATTTTGAATGATAAAACTGAACGTCAGAGTTCTCAGACTATCTGAATAATTTATGTGACGTGTTATCGTTACACAAGTCAGCAAACTTGTCATGGTTGTGTTTTACATATAAACAATATCTTTAATGACAGGTGACACTTTCATGTTAACATTAACTACAAACGTTTCTTCATGCAAATCACATTACTTTTTTTCTTTCTTTCTTTCTTTTTTTTGTGTCAATGAGCTTAGGTTTAATACTACGCATATTCCGTGATATGACTTTGGTTGTCAACCTATTTATAAATCAACAAATCTTAATTTGAAACAGGATCATAAGCGTAAGGAGTTTGTTTTAGTTTTAACTTTTTTTCCCCTCGTATCAAGACCCCTTTCGGTTGATAAGGGGGAGGGGGGTGGGGGGGTGAGCCTCATATATTCCACCGACTGACTCAGTGTTGCAGGGATCCTGACACTGACTATGACCGGAGGCAGAATTACACTTTCCACCAATGACGCAGACGCTGTTGTCACCGCCCTTCCTCCTTGGATTTCCTCAGTTCAAGGCGGTTCACCCTTGGGCGTTTCTCGGTTCATTTATAGCGGATGGTGGGCGCAATTATTCCGTAGATATATGGCATTGTCATTTTGCCTCTCCCTCTCTCTATCAATCTTTCTCCTTCTCTCCCTCTCTCACACACAAACACTCTCTCTCTCTCTCTCTCTCTCTCTCTCTCTCTCTCTCTCTCTCTCTCTCTCTCTCTCTCTCTCTCTCTCTCTCTCTCTCTCTCTCTCTCTCTCTCACTCTCACTCTCACTTTCACACTCTCTCTCTCTCTCTCTCTCTCTCTCTCTCTCTCTCTCTCTCTCGCTGGAATCTGCTCGATCTCCATACTCTCTCTCTGAACTCTCTCCTCTCTCTCTCCTTTTCTCTCTATCCACCCCCCCCCCTCTCTCTCTCTCTCTATCCCCCCTCTCTCTCTCTTTCACTCTCACTTTCACTCTCTCTCTTCTCCTCTCCTCTCTCTCTCCTCAATCTCTCCTCCTCCCATCTACTCTCTCTCTCTCTCTCTCTCTCTCTCTCTCTCTCTCTCTCTCTCTCTCTCTCTCTCTCTCTCTCTCTCTCCCTCTCTCTCTCTCCGCGTACAAACCTATCTATCTATCTACATTTGATTAAGTCTATGCAATTATGCTCTCCCTCTCTCCCTCTCTCTCTCTCTCTCTCATTTCTCATCTCGCTATTCTTCCTCCCTCCGTCATATCTCTCCTCTCGTCTCAACATCTCTCTCTCTCTCTCTCTCTCTCTCTCTCGCTCTCATCTCTCTCTCTCTCTCTCTCTCTCATTCGCTCGCTCATTGCTCTCTCTCTCTCCTCCCTCTCTTCATCTCTACATCCTCTCATCCTCTCTCTCATCCTCCCTCTCTCCTC
>NW_028234410.1:27161180-27163680 GCF_977035675.1 Penaeus japonicus
CACACAAGCACTCCCACAGCAACCCCGCCAGGCAAAGCGACAACCGCGGCCGCCCCCCCCCCCCTCCCAGCCACCCACCCTGCCAACAACACCCGCGCCAATCAAAAACGCCAAGCTCGTAACAACCAACCGTAAAGAGTCAGCCGTATATAACATAAAAAGCGCCAAACCACGTCCCTCGATTGTTAAAAATTATAATCAACGGGAACAATAGGGCCCCATGAATAACACGGTGAGAGGAGCGACTCACCCTGAGTCGGAGCCTTATAAAGTCAGGATCATAGAGAGAGCATAATGAGTCAGTGGTCTCATAGCCCCAGGCTCTCCGACTCGGGTGGTCCGGAGCGCCTGATATAACTATTAGACATTACTATGTAACGGCTTGTTGCACCCCATACTAAACGTCTTATTAGTATAGGCGAGGGGGAGGGGTGAAGAGGAGGAGAGGGGGGAAGGGAAAGAGGAGGGGGGATAGGTGGTGGGGAGGAGAGGGGGGAGGGGGAAGAGGGAGGGGTGATGGAGAAGAAGGAGGGGGGATAGGTGATGGGAAAGAGAGGGGGAAAGGGAAGAGGGAGGGGCGGGGAGGAAGGAGGGGTGATGGGGAAGAGCGAGGGGTGGTGGTGAGAGGGGAGGGGTGATGGGGAAGAGGGAAGGGGTGATGGCGAGGGTGGAGGAAGGAGTGAGAGTGAGGAAAGAGGGGGGAGGGAGGAAGGAATTGGAAAAGAGAGGGAAAGGAAAGGAGGCGGTCAGGGGGCGATGGAAATAGGAAAGTGAAAGGGGATGAAGGGGAAATGGGGAAGCCTTAGGATAGAGGCGAGGGGAAGAAACAAAGAGGGTGGGGGGAGATAAGAGACTATGAGCTGAGGAAAGGACCGAGAGCAAGGAGAGAATGAGGGCAAGGGGGGTAGAGAAGGGGAGGGAGAGGGGGAGGGGCATTGGCCATCCCTCTCTCTTACTCATACTCATGTAGGATTTCATGGATGAGGGGCTGATGGGATGGTTTCACCTTGGAGGATGGATGGGTCTGGTCTCACGGGCGGATGGTTGCTTTTTGTGAGGGAATGGTTCTCTGTCTGCCTGATCTCTCCTTCCCACACTCTCTACCATCTCTCCTCTCTTCCCAAAGATTATCCTCCTTCTCATGCTCTCGGCTCTCAAAATACGTCTCTGCTCTCTCTCGAGCTCTCTCAAATCGCTCCTCTCTCACTCTCTTTCTCTCTTCTCTCTCACCACTCTCTCTCTCTCTCCTCTCTTCTCGCTACAGCATCATCTCTCCTCCTCTCGTGCTCGCTCCGCTCTCGTCTCTCTATCTCACTGCTCTCTCGCTCTCTCTCTCCTCTTTATCGCCTATAACTCTCTCTCTCTCGCTCGTCGCTCTCTCTCTCTCTCTTTCTCTATCTCTCTCTCTCTCCTCGGCTCTCATCTCTCCGCTTTCTCTCTCTCTCCACGTCTCTCTCTCTCTATTCTATCTATCTTATCTATCTATCTATCTATCTATTAAATCTCTCTCTCTCGCTTTCTCTCCGTCTCTCTCTCTCGACCCCGCTTCCTGCTCGTCATCTCCTCCTCTCTCATCTCTCTATCTATCATCTAATCTATCTATCTATCTATCTATCTATATATCTATTCTATCTATCTATCTAATCTATCTCTCTCTCATCGCTCTCGCTCTCTCTCTCTTCTTTCCCTAATCTCTCTCTCTCAGTACTCCTCTCTCTCATCAACCTCTCTCTCTCTCTCTCTCTCTCTCTCTCTCTCTCTCTCTCTCTCTCTCTCTCTCTCTCTCGCTCTCTCTCTCTCGCTCGCTCGCTCACTCGCTCGCTTTAGTTAATGTAAGTAGACATATGAGTCAAGTAAGTACATCAATCTTTCGAGCAGATTTACTAATATATTTATCTATTTTTCTGTTTTTCTTTTTCTTTTCTCTTTCCATCTTTCTCATTTCACTTTATTTTGTTTTTGTTCTTTTCTGTGCCTTTCGTTCCATTGTTTTCGCAAATCTCTAATGGTCTTCCTCTTTTTTTTCTCTCTCTCTCTCTCTCAACGTTTCTCTTTCATTCTTTCTCGTTTCTTTTTTTTATCTTACTATCTTTCTCTCTTATTGTGTTCATTTCTCACTCTTTTCTCTCACATGGCATATTTCTCTCACTCTTTTTTCTGTCTTCCCGTTTACTCTCATTCAGTTCTTCTCTCATTTAGCTTGACTTTCCTTTCGTTCTCTTTTGTTCTCTTTCTCTATCTTTCCGCGTAATCGTTTTTCATTCATCTCTTTTTCAGTTTCTCCCTCACTCAGTTCGTCTTTCATTCAGTTTTTCTCTTATTCTATTTTTCTCTGTCTCTGTCTCTGTCTCTCTCTCTCTCTCTCTCTCTCTCTCTCTCTCTCTCTCTCTCTCTCTCTCTATATATATATATATATATATATATATATATATATAAATATATATATATCATATATATATATATATATATATGTATATATATATATATAGTCATAGTAACA
>NW_028234410.1:27168680-27178680 GCF_977035675.1 Penaeus japonicus
CCTCACGAGCAGGTGAGTATACATTACGTATCTTATTGTTATAGTTACTAAGCATGTTATATCATATATATACATACGGATATAATATATTTACGGATATATATCATATAAATAAAGTAATATAGTAGTATAGTAGTATATATGATATAAAAATATATACTATAGTATTTATATATATATATAATATATATATATATTGATATATACGATATATAGTATTTCAATATAATATAATGGCTATATATATATATATATATAACATATAATTACTGTATATATTATATATATACATATATATATACATATATATATATATATATAATATATAATATTTATAAATATATATAACGAATATCTATATATAATTGATACATATATATATACTGTATATATCTAGATATAAAGTATATTTATATATATATATATATATTAATATATATATAAATATATTATATAGTAGTAAGTGATAGTATATATATTATTATATATATAAATATGTGGCAGTGAATAGGTATATATATATATATATATATATATATATATAATATATGACAGGCAAGTGTAATGTAGTTATAATATTATATATATGATACATATTAATATATATAGATGAATATACATGATATATGACACATGATACGTGATCAGTATATATATAGCTAAGATATACATATATATAATATAAATATATATATATATATATATTAACAAAATATCTATATAATATATATATATGTACACACACACACACAAACATACATCCACCATATACGCCTAACCACACTTTACATACACCCTCCCCCCAAAAAAAAAAAAAAAAAATAAAATAATAATAATAATAATAATAATAATAATAAATAAATTAAAAAAAAATCCCCCCAAGAAAATAGCCGAAGAGCTCAACGACCCTATGGTACAAATTATTATTTCACAAGCGGGCGGTCAGGAAAATCAAATCTCCTTCCTATTCTAAGCTCTGCGCTGTTGCGATAGAGTGTAAAAGCTCTTTCGTTATCTTACTCCCGGCTACCTGTTTAGCTTCCCGCAATTTGCATCCGCGTGTGATAACTTCGCCCACATCATCAGATAATAAAAACCCTTCGAGAATAACAAAAGGGAGGGGTGATAGAGAGAAGGAGAGAGAGGGGGGGAACGAAGGAGAGAGGGAGAGAATGAGAGAGAGAGGGGGAGGAGGGAAGGAAAGAGAGAGAGAAGGGGCGAAGAGATAAAGAGAGAGAGGGGGGGAGAGAGGGAGTGAGAGGAGGGAGAGGAAGAGATAGATAGATAGAGGGAGAGATAGATAGATAGATAGAGAGGGTAGGAGAGAGAGAGATAGTGTGAAGAGAGAGGGGAGAGGGAGGGAGAGAGACAAAGAGGGTGTGAGAGAGAAAGAGAGAGAGAGTTAGAGAGAGAGAGAGAGAATGAGATGCTGGAAGGGAAAGGGGGTAGAAATAAAAAGAAAATGAAAGAGAGAGAAAGTGAGTGAAGGAGATGCTGGATGAAAATGGAAAATAAAAAATAAATGAAAGAGAGGCAGGGATAGATAGAGAGATGAATAGAGAGAGAGAGAGAGAGATAAGAGATGATGGAAGAAAAGGAGTGAGAGAGAAAGAGAGCGAGAGAGAGAGAAAGCGTCAGCCAGAGAGGACATACCACTCCGATCTCCTTCCTTCCTTCCACATTATAAATACCACACCGCTACCATTTTTTTTTTTTTTCATCTTATCCACAACAATCGGTAGGTCACATAAGATTCTCGCTCTAATGTCCGATCTAAGTAGGAGGGAGGGGTGGGGGGGAGGGGGGGGGGTGGGGAGTGGGGCAACCTCCCCCCCATCACAACACATCAAAACCCTCCCCCCTCTCAAGTATCGCACTACAAGACACCCCCCCCTCGCACGATACATTCTACAATAATCTGTGCCTCGGTCACGAGAGTCTCAGTCCAAGCCAATGTTGCCCCACCCTCTCGGGCTATATTCGACGCGTCTGCTGGGCAGAGCTCAGTGACGTTTATTGCATGTATCCATCGACTGGACTAGCGATAGGTCGAGTTGAATCGATCGCCCCAGCTGAATGAATTAAGCACTTTTCATCGACGTCCCTTAGATGCAGAGCAGGTGTAAGGCTCCCAAGGGCTACCTCAGGATCGGTGTAGGATGCTGCTTCCTGGTCAGGGCGCTTCTGTTGGCTGGCGCTTCTGAGGACTACTGACGCTGTGGGAGGGGGGGGGGAGGGGGTTTGGATGTGTATGTGGAGGAGGTACTATGTATGTCTGTTTTTTTCTGGATGGGTGTCTTTTTTTTTCTTTTTCTTTTTTGGTCTGAAAGCGTACATGTTTGTGCTTGTGCGTGCGCGTGTGTGTGTGTGTGTGTGTGTGTGTGTGTGTGTGTGTGTGTGTGTGTGTGTGCGTACATGTTTGTCGGCTTGGTCTGTGCTAGCATTTTGCTGTGAAGGGGAGTATTAACTGTGAATGAATAACCTGAATTGGAGCGTCGACATTCTGGTAAATATGGATATCGGTGGTCTTTTTCTTGTGCGTCTACCACATTTCCACCCATTTCCTCTGTATAATACAGATGAAACTAAAAAGCCTCCCTTATTCAACTCTCATCACTGAAAAAAAGGGTTATACACTAAAGAACTCATTTTCTCCCCTCGACTACATTCTATCATTCTAAGCCACATCCTCCCCTCACGACTTTCAAAACAATCTTCAACAGCACATCTGAAATAATAACAGCACAAGCCATGTTCACAAGATACAACAACCTCCTTTCGAGACGTTTTCAAGTCAGTGAAAATTGTTCAAGATGCATTTAGATACAGTTGACAGCGTATCGCTCTCGGAAATCCATCTTAAGATTAACAACTCAAGGCAAGTGAGTGTTATCTATGCGCTTGAATGATCTCCCCCTTCTAGTCATAATATGCAGATGATGTTGATGCTTTGTTGATGAAGTCCTGTTCTTTATTCTGAGGTGGCTGAGTGGAACTAGGTGCTTATACCTTTCTTACTTTTCCCTCTCTCTCTCTCTCTCTCTCTCTCTCTCTCTCTCTCTCTCTCTCTCTCTCTCTCTCCCCTCCCCTCTCTCTCTCTCTCTCTTTCTTTCTCTCTCTCATTCTCTCACTCTCTCTCTCTCTCTCTCTCTCTCTCTCTCTCTCTCTCTCTCTCTCTCTCTCTCTCTCTCTCTCTCTCTCTCTCTCTCTCTCTCTCTCTCTCTCTCTCTCTCTCGCTCTCTCGCTCTCGCTCTCTCTCTCTCTCACTCTTTCTTTCTCTATCTATCTATTTATCTATCTACCTATCTATCTTTATCTCTCTAATACAGCGAGAGTATAAGGAACATGTGCTTTGTTTTACACGCCTACACTATCTCACTCACCTCTGTTTGTCTTTCTCTCTCTCTCTCTCTCTCTTCTCCTCTCTCTCACATCTCTCTCCTTCACACTCTCATCTCTCTCTCTACAACTCACTCTCTCATTACTCTCTCACTCCTCAAACCCCTTCTCCCCCATACTCTCTCTTGACTCTCTCTCCTCTCGCTCTCTCTCTCTCTCTACCGATCAACGAGTATCACTTTCCTCTCACGTCTACATCACATCCCCACACCCCCCCCCCACCCTTTACCCCCACCCCCCCCACACCCCCCCACCTCCCCCTCTCACATCTCCACATCTCTCTCTCTCTCTCTCTCTCTCTCTCTCTCTCTCTCTAAATATCTATGTCTATTTTTTTCTTTCAAATCACTAGCTCCCTCTTAGAGAGAGAGAGCGCACTTCCTCGCGAGCCACTGCCGGGAAGCGAGCACTGAATAATAACCAGCGTTGTCAATCGGTTCTGAAGCTGTGCCGACACCAGCCAAATCTTCTGCCTCGTAAACATGGCCCCATGACGGGAGAACCAAAGCCTTTTGCACCTCCGAGCTCCTCTAAGAAGACGGAAGAAGGAGGAGGAGGAGGGGAGGGGGCGAGGCTCTTCCACTTTTCAAAGAGAAGTATAAGGAAAAAAATTATCCGTTGCTTTGTGATTCCTTTCCACTCTTCTGAACCCCTTGTGAGTCACCTCGATAAAAGTGTTCGACTTTTGTTCAGCCTTTCGGTTCATTCATTCACTTTCTCTCTAATCCAGCTCTTCTAAATGTTAAAAGAAAAATTCACAAATATATATACGTATATAGATACATACATCGATAATACATACACATACATACATACTCTCTCTCTCCATTTCCCTCCTTTTCTATTTCAACCTCCCCCTTCCTCTCTTCCTCCGTCCCTCTCTCTTTCCCTTCCCCCACTCCTTCTCTCCTTCCCCCTCCCCCCCTCTCTCTCTCTCTCACTCTTTCCACAGCATCCCAATCTCACCCTGCATCTCCGAAGCCATCCACACCTTGTTCTCACAGCCTCCACAACGCTTCTCTCTCGATGCTCTCACCTACAGAAGACCCGAACAGGATCCGAGACAGCGTGAGAACATGCTCTGACCTTCTGCCTGCTTGCTTGCTTGCTTGCTTGAGTCAGGCTGGTCTCGCTCGCTCTTTGTTTCCACTTAACTTCGCCTTTCGGGACTGAGTCACGTGCGGAGGGTCCTTCCCATTCTCATCCTAGTTACTTGTTGTTTTGCTTATTCACTTTCTCACAGCATGGATATAAATGAATATATATATATATAGATATATATATATATATTATATATATATATATATATATATTTATATATATAGATATATATGTGTGTGTGTGGTGTTATATTTATATTATATATTTAGATTTATAAATATATATATATCTATTTATACATATATATAAAGTTTTATATATATATATATATTTTTAATAGATATATATTTTTCATAGTAATTTATTTATATTTATAGAAATATTTATATACATACATATTGTATATATTTTAGATATATATATATATAATATAATATTTGTATATATATATATATCATATATTTTTATATATATTACACAACACAATATATTTATCTATAATATAATATATATATATATATATATTATATATTTATATATATATATATATATATATACTCCATATGTATTTATCAATATACATATGTGTAGATATTATACATACATATTAAAGAATATTTTTTATATATATATTATATAAATATATATATTAGATTACATAATATATATTACCAGAGACCGCCCCAAACACAATCGATAATAGACATCTTATATAATATATAGATATATAATATATATTATATATATATATATATATATATTATTATATATACAGTATATATAATATATTATGTGTATATACATATATATATATCATATATATATATATAGCTGTAAATATATATAAGTACAGTTTATCGTATATATTGGTATAATATACTAATTTATATTCATATATATATATATTATATATATATATATAATATATGAAATATATATTTTTTGTTTTTTATATATGTGTGGAAATGTATGGTTGTGTGTGGTGTTGTAGTGCTGTCCAGTGGTTAGTGGAGTGTGTGTGTGTGTGTGGGCTGTCTGGATATGGGTGTGTGTGTGTTTTTGTGTGGGGTGTGTGAATGTGGGTGTGTACAGATTGTGTGTGTATGTGTGTGTGTGCTGTGTGTGTAATGTGTGTGTTCTTGTGTGGGTATCGTGTGTGTGTGTGTGTGTTTGTGGGTAGTGTGTGTGTGTATTATTGTTTGATTGTGTGTTTCGTGTGTGTGGGATTATTAAATAGATACGATTTTAGTTTATAGAGTTATTCTTTTTATATATATATATTTATTATAATAAAATAATTAATTTTTATATATGGTAGATTCTATTTTTATAGATATATAATTATTATATATTTTATTTTTTTATTTATTTATGCCAATGTGTTTAATAATGAGGAGGTTGTTTATAGGTTTTTAGAAGTGTTCTATACGTGTGTGAGTGTGCTAGCGTGTGTGTGGTGTGTTGTGTGTTATGAGTGTTGTAGGGTGTGAGTGAGTAGAGTAGTGTGTCTGAACACATCTCCTAATAATGTTATGATAAAGTCAGTATATCTGTTTGATTTATTTATATTTTTTTATTAATATATATATATAGAGATTATGTGTGTAGTGTGTGTGTTGGTGGGGTGGGGCGGTGGGGTGTGTGTGGATTGGGGGGGTTGTGTGGGTGTGGGCGACGGGGAGGGACGTGGTCGGTTGTACCTGTAGTTGTGTGGGGTTTTGTGTGCGAGTAGTGTGTGTGTAGAGATTGTGTGTGTGTGTCGTATCGTGTGCTGGTGTAGTATTTAAGTTGGTATATATAAGTGTGGTTTTAAAAAGCTTAAGGATTATCTTATATATTTATATATATATATAATATATATAGATAATTAGAGATTTAGGAATTGATATTTATTTTTAGTTAGTAGTACTTAGATTATATTTGTTGTGTATATTTATATTTATTGATATATAGATATTTAGAGTGTTTTATTTAGTTGGATAGATAATATTATATATTTATATTTACAAACAAAAATCTCTAAAAAACAATCTCAATATCATAACAAATAATACGCAACCTACTCCTCAAACACATTGATAAAACATAAAATTACAAACTAAATTCTAAACAAAATCGATAATATATCTATCTCTCTAAAAATTTACAAAAAATATAAGTCAATATAGATATCACCACTACATCACAAAAACTTTTGTATTTTAATCTCTTCATCGTGTTTGAGAGTGTTATATTGTGTTAGTCTTGTGTTCTGTGATTAGTGAGTTTGTTGATTATTGAGAGTTGGGGTTTATGTTTTTATTTAGAGTGCGAGCGAGATATAGTGCGCTTTGGGATAATGTGTGGTTGGGAGAGATTTGGTTTACGTTGTTATTGTGTGTGAAGATACTAAAAGTTTAGTTAGTTAGCGATAGACTAGTTTTTTAGTGAGTGAGTGTTTAGTTTTTTAATTAGAACGATATGTAGTGTGTTATGTCTAAGAGTTGTATAATTTATAAACGTATAAAATGATACAGATATATTTTTTGTATATTTATTTTTTCGTATGGGATATTTATAGATATAAGAGTTATTTATTATTTTTGTAGATATATATATCATTATAGTTATATATACTTCCTTATTTTTAATTTTTTATTTATGGTAATATATAATATATAGATAGTGTTATTTTCACTTTTTGTTCTCAGATATTCTTTATAGATAGTACTTTTTTTATATATATTGAGTTTTATACACTAACAAAGTTAATATATATTATTAGTATTTATATATATATGATATATTATATATATATTACGGCGATTCGTATATATTATTATATAATAGTAGATATATATAATATTCTATTTATTTATATGTTATATTTATATAATTTTACTATTTTATATATAAATAAATATATAACTATATATATATTTTTTTTAATATTTTATTTATATATTTTTATATATATATATATATATATATTATATATACATATTGTTATATCATGATATACATCACACACAAACAACTACAAATACTTTAAATCATATATATATATATATATATATAATATATATTTAATTAATAATATATATTACTATATATTTTTAGTGTGTGTTGGATGTCGTGTGCTTCAGGATAGTGTGACTAAAGGTGTTAGTGTCTGTGCGTCAGTGTGTATTGTGCTGTGTCGAGTGACGCAGTGTGTGTATTATATTTATTATCAATCTATCTATCTATATATATATATATATGTATATTACATATATATATAAAATATGTATATATTTATATTTAATATATTATATATATATATATATTATACAGTTATATATATATATATATTATATATATATTAATATATATATATATTATATCATTATATATATGTGTGTGTGTGTGTGTGTGTGTTGCCTTGTGTTCTGTGTTGATATATATATATTTTATTATAATATATTAATGATTATATAATATTTATATTATATATATTTTTATAATATATATATATTTTTATACTCTTATGTATATTTATACATATATATATATATATATATAAATATATATATTATACATTATTAAAAAAGTATATATATATATATATATTGTGACTAGCAAAAACACTCTTCCGTTTGATAAAATGGCGCATACAGATTAACCCACTATCAAAAACGATTTAATGAAAATCGCAGACTACAGTTTCAGATCCATCTGGATCCCCTTTCAGGTTCTGAGTTTTCAAGATCAAGGATGGATCTTGAAACTACCTGTTTGTCTCATTTTCAATCATAATTATGATTTTGTGTTTAATATACACAACGTGGAGTTTATCTGCCCATATTCTATAAAATATATCAAAATATATATATTATATAAATAATATATCATATCCCCACGATTTATATATTATATTATATTATATCATTTATTATATATATGTATATGTATAAATCATTCATAAATATATTTAAATATGCATCTATTAATATTTCCAGCTATTTTAAAATATATTATATATTTATATATATATATCATTATACTCATAAATGAGTTGTTTTATTTTTTTATTGTCTTTTATCTATCATTTATATACTATTTATATATATAGAGTTACAAACCTATATATATATATATATATAATATATTTATTATATATTTATTGATATTTATTATATTTAATATATAATATATATATATATATATATGTATATATATACTTATATAACTATATATATATATATATATGTATATATATAAATATATATAAATTTAAGTATACATAAATATTATTATCTATATAATATATATATATCTATTACTATATATATTGGGGGTTTTTGTATATGGTGAGCGGGTCGCGCCCCTCGCGGTTTGGAGGTCCCCCTTAGAACCCATGTTCTCCATCCCTGCCCCTCCCCCTCCACATCCCTCAGGCCCTCCCTCCTCCCCCATCTTCCCTCGACCTCCTCCCCTATCCTCCTCCCCACTCCTCCCTCCCTTCCTGACTCACCCCCTAAGACGACCGAGATGCCAGAAACTCCATGCATAAAAGCCTCGAGTATCGGTATAATCCATTCAGAAGAGTTGAAGAGAACGATTAACAGAATCATACTGGAATTCCCGGCCTGGCTCTTGGAAATGATGTCTTGGTCGGTCTTCAAACTACTCCATGGACCGCCGAGCTCGTGGACTCAGGGTTCTCTACCTTTCCCTCCCTCACTATCTCCTTCCCCCCGACTCTCCGATTCTCTTCTTCCTCCCCCCTCTGTCCGCGATTCTCTTCTTCCTCCTTTTTCTCCTTCCCTACCATATTCATTCTCTTCATACCTCCTCGCTTTGCTTTCCTGCTTTGCCTTCTCCTCTCAGCACTACTCCCATTATATCTCCCTCCCCCCCTCCCCCTCGATTCTCTTTCACACTCGCTTCCCTCGCTTGCTCATTACTTTCCTCCCCCACATTTCTCTCTTTTTCCCCTCCTCCCCACCGTCTTCTGTAACGTCTCTGCCTCACCCTTTGATAACCTACTATCCGACCTGGTATACATATCCCCCTTTTCTCCTCCTGTCCGCTTACTAGTGATCTCCGATTCCCTAGACCCTCCCCCAACTCCCTAGGAACATTAGCCCCCTTTTAAATTACCTGCGCCCCACAACCGCTCCCCACCCCACTCCCACCCCCGTTGCAATCCGCTATGCAAGCTGATTCGCCCAGCGCACTGCATTGCTCGCTGGAGGGCCGTGGAGAGCATGGTCCTGTTTAGTTTTTTGTTTTTTTCTTATGCTGCTCTCTATAGTTTCATTTTCTGTTTGTTTTGTTGTATATATTATTTATTTATTATCATTATAATATTCATTAGAGGAAGTGAAGAGAGATATGAGAGTTTGAAGAGCGACAGAGAGTAGTACTGTATTGGATGGATGAAGAGTAGAGAGAGAGGAGTGTGAGTGAATGAGATGATGGACGAAGGGAGTGAGAGAGAGTTGAGGGTTGTTGAAGGTTGTTCGGTGTGGGCTGT
>NW_028234410.1:27233680-27238680 GCF_977035675.1 Penaeus japonicus
TGCTGTCTCTTCTCTTCCTATTATGTCCATGTATCTTTCTGCTCCAAATGAATGAATTGGTGGCTTTTCCTGTATGTACATCTTTCGATATAATATTTGACGTAGTGATATATTACAGCTTTCATATTTATTCATTCATTTACACGTATAACATATTCACATAGACAGTTAGGTAATGAACATGCATGCTTCTAGCCAGCCATTTGTATGTGTGTTTTCATCTATGTTTACACTTTCTCTCTCTCCCTCTTTCTCTTTCTCTCTCTCTCTCTCTCTCTCTCTCTCTCTCTCTCTCTCTCTCTCTCTCTCTCTCTCTCTCTCTCTCTCTCTCCTTCTATCTCTCTCTCCTCTCTCTCTCTCCTTCTCTCTCTCTCTCTCTCTAGGCTCTCTCTCTCTCTCTCTCTCTCTCTCTCTCTCTCTCTCTCTCTCTCTATATATATATATATATCTATATATATCTATATATATATATATATATATTTATATTATATATATACATATATCCCTTTCTTTCTCTTTATCTATCTATCTATCTGTCTGTCTATTCATCTGTCTATCTATCTATCTGCCAAGCTCCATCCACAAACGCACAATCAAACAAACAAACAAACATTCATAAACACAAGCATTTAGATTGATGCTGGTGCTTTAACCCCCAACAATACAGTAAGCATCAATTTGTATGCATAAATATCGCCTCGTGCATATGCAAATCAGCATAGATGTGAACGATGCAAAAATACATAAACATTTAGCATCCAGTAAACAAAGCAAGACCTTTAGCTCGTTAATGGTGACCCTCTGTTGGGGTCAAAGAGCAAGAACGATGATAAGTGTAATTATGATTAGAAATTCCTGTTGATTAGTTTCATCCATTGCTCATTTTGTTTCGGGATGATTTGAGGGCCGTGTATTGTACGCTGTTGATGTGGGTTTTCTATGTATGAGTATATACATAACTTAAACATATATTATTCCTGCATATAATATTAAATATACATACACACGCACGGACATATACACACAATCAAAGAGCTAATGTATTTACACACACACACACACACACACACACACACACACACACACACACACACACACGCGCGCGCGCGCGCGCGTACTCATACTTACAATCAAATAGATACTACACGCAATATTCCCCAGAAAAAGAATATATGCACTGTATTTACAATCTACCTATCTTAAAATGTATGTATTGTTTCTAAAGGCAATATGACTGTAAGAAAGTCATGCAGATATCTCATGCTTGGACACTTGTACTGTCTTCGTATCTTATTGTTATTGTTATAATTACCATTGCAATTATCGTGATTGCTATCGGTAGTAGTATCATTATTGATAATATCATTATTATTATTGATATCATTATACTTTTCATTGTTATCATTATCGTCATCATTATCATTATTCTAATACCATTATATATTTTTACAAACATTATCATTATTATTTTTATCACTATCATTATCATTATCATTATCCTTACTATCATTATGATAAATTTAATTAATATTATTATCATTATCATCATTGCTAGTAGAAGTAGCAGTAATATCACTTCAATCATCACCATTATAATCATAATTATTACAATTATCATTACTATCATCATCAGCATCACCATCATCATTATCATCATTATCATCATTTGTCACCATTTTCACCATAATGATAACAACAAGAATAACATTTGCGTGTCCCCATTCGCATGAATCGTCAAAAGAATTTCCGTGTGACGTGTACAAATGGCTGACTGGGAAGACTGTGTTTGTGTGTGCGTTTATGCTTGCGTGTGAGTGCGTGCGTGCGTGCGTGCGTGTGTGCGTGCGTGCATGCGGGTGAAGCTATTTGTCGATGAACTTGATATCAGTGTTATCCTCAATTCACATCAACGAATTGCATATTAGTTCCTACCATCACCTGCATCATCACCTTCATCATCATCAACGTTATCGCACTTATCATCATTATCCCGAATTTTATTATTATTATTGCGGTTTGAGACTCTTTTTTTCTGGTGGGAATCACCGACCGCTCTCTTCTTTTCTCTTTGCCTCTCTTTCATTATCTTTTCTTTTGTGTCTGTACATTTATTTCTTTTGCTTTCTCTTTCTTTCTGTCTCTGGTATTCTGTCTCTTTGTTTGTCTGTTTTTTTTTTAACCTTGTCTCTCTGTCTTTTTATCTCTTTATCTCTGTCACTCTCTCTCTCTCTCTTCTCTGTATCTCTGTATCTTTCTCTCTCTTTCTTTCTCTCTCTCTCTCACTCTCTCTCTCTCTCTCTCTCTCTCTCTCTCTCTCTCTCTCTCTCTCTCTCTCTCTCTCTCTCTCTCTCTCTCTCTCTCTCTCTCTCTCTCTCTCTCTCTCTCTCTCTCTCTCTCTCTCTCACTCTCTCTCTCTCTCTCTTTCTCTTCCTTTCTCTTCTCCCTCCCTCCCTCTTTTCCTCCCTCCCACCCACCCTCCCTCCTACAATCCATCCATCATCCATCCCTCCATCCATCTACCATCCATCTCTCTCTCCTACCCCCCCATCCCCCTTCCCCTCTTTCTCACCCTCCCTCCCTCATCCCTTCATCTCTCCATCCTCATCTCAATCTCCATTTCTTTCTCCCCCCCCCCCACACACCCAATCACTCATGATTTATGAGATCTTGAGGCATCCTCATGAAATGGAGCGAAGCAGCCGAGTTCTCAATCTGCAAATCTTGATAGGAGTCCCTTTTTTTTTCTTTCTTTCTTTTTTTTTTTGAGGGGGTGAGAGGGGGGGGGGTGTTATGTACTCTTGGTCATCAGAGGCAAATTGTATATTGGCTGTTTGTCTTCGTGCACACGTATATATGCACGTGGACGTTTCCTCCTAAGCCATGTACGCGTGTAAATATACTGTGAATGAATAGATGTGAATACACACCTACACATGCACGAACATACGCACGCACACACACACACACACACACACACACACACACACACACACACACACACACACACATACACATACATACATAGATACATACACACACACATATGCACGCACATGCACACTCAAACAAGCACAAATACAGACAT
Organism: Penaeus japonicus; assembly: GCF_977035675.1. Classification (NCBI taxonomy): domain Eukaryota; kingdom Metazoa; phylum Arthropoda; class Malacostraca; order Decapoda; family Penaeidae; genus Penaeus; species Penaeus japonicus. The sequence goes on from NW_028234410.1 coordinate 27,236,766, forward strand.
ATTGATAGATATATAGATAGATAAACTGATAGATAATGAATAGTCTAACAAATAGATAGATACATATATAGATAGACCGATAAAATAGACATGTAGAAAGAATCATTCCCTTTTCCAAAAACAGCTGGCCTGCCTCTCGCCCTCCCCCCATCCTCCCTGGCCAGCTGGCACAAGAGTAGAACCATCTGTGAGCATAGAACGACCCCCCCAGCTGGAAATGACGATGGGGAGGGGGAGAGGGAGGGGGAGAGGGAGAGGGAGAGGGAGAGGGAGAGGGAGAGGGAGAGGGAGAGGGAGAGGGAGAGGGAGAGGGAGAGGGAGAGGGAGAGGGAGAGGGAGAGGGAGAGGGAGAGGGAGAGAGGGGAGGGGGAGAGGGAGGGAGAGGGAGAGGAAGAAGGAGAGGGAGAGGGAGAGGGAGAAGGAGAGGGAGAGGGAGAGGGAGAGGGAAAGGGAGAGGGAGAAGGAGAGGGAGAAGGAGAGGGAGGGGGATGGGGAAGGGCGTAGAGGCAGCCATTAGCAAGTGACAAGGGCGTCAAGCGTTTAAAAAATGGCTTTGAGTTGACGGTGGAAATTGATGGAGCGTCAGAGGCTGTAGTTGAGCTTCGGGTCGAGGCGGCTGCGTCGAGGGTGAGGGACCTCTTCCAGCCCTATTTCTTGGGATGCTTCTCTTTTGCTCCTTCTCCTCCTCCTCCTCCTTGTTCTTCTTCTTCTCCTTCTCCTCCTACTCCTACTCCTCCTCCTCCTCCTCCTTATCATTATTATCATTATTGTCCTTGCTATTATTATCATTATTATTATTATTATTATCATTATTATCATTATTATTATTATTATTATTATTATTATTATTCTCCCTCTCCTCCTCCCCCTTCTCCTCCTATTCCTCTTCCTCCTCTTATTCCTCCTCCTCCTCCTCTTCCTCCTCCCCCTCCATCCTCCATCCTCATTCTCCACCATCCTCCTCCTCCTCCTCTTTCTTCTTCTTCTTCTTCTTCTTCTCCTCGTCCTTCTCCTGCTCCTCCACCACCTCCTCCTCCTCTTCCTCCTCCTCCTCCTCCTCCTCCTCCCCCTCCTCCTCCTCTTCCTCCCATTCTTTTTATCATGTTCTCTCTCTCTGTACCATGTTTATTTTTGTTTTCATTTTTATTTCTTTTCGTCCATCTTCGTCTTACCTTTCGGTTCCCTATTTTCTCCTTCGCTGTTTTTCTTCCCTGTTTTCCCTACTCTCCCCATTATCATTTTCTTTTATTTCTCTCATTTTTTAAAGATTTTTTTTTCCTTTTTATTCTCTTTATTCCCGATGTTTCGTTCTTTACCCTATTCATTTACTTTCTTATATATATTTTCCCTAATTAGCTTTCCCGGTCTTCCTGAAAGTGGTAGTAATAATGATAATGATACTGATGATGGTAATGATATTGATAAAGGTGATAATAATAAAGCTGATGATGAAGATAACAATGATGATAATAACATGGTTATAATGATGAGGGTAATAATGATAATGATGATAATGATACTAACAAAAATAATAATGATAATGATAATCTTAATGATAATAGTAATGACAGTAATAACAGTAATAATAATAGTTGCAATAACAATTAATATAATTATAGCAGTAGTTACGATGATATTAATGGAAAATACAATGTTGATAATTATATTGACAATAACGCATATGATATTGATGATACCGGTAAAATGACAAAAAATGATCATGATAATAACAATAATGATAGTAATAATAGTGATCGTAATCATTGTAATGATAATGATAATAATGATTATAATAATGATAATGATGATAATAGAAAAAAACAATGATAATAAAATAATAAAGATAACAATAATAATAATAATGATGATAATAAAAGTAATGATAATGACAAAAAATTATAATGATAAGATGATA
>NW_028234410.1:27271180-27273680 GCF_977035675.1 Penaeus japonicus
ATCATTTCATTTTTGTTGTGGTATGTTGAAGAATAAAGAAGACGGTTATTTTGAAGTCGTTATAACGTGTGTTTTCGGTTCTCTTCTGTTTGTTTGTGTTCCTTCTTTTGCTCTCTGTTTTGTTGTTTGTTTGTTTCTGTTTCTTTTCTTCTTTTCATCTTCCCTTTCTTCCCCTTTTATGCTTTCTCCTCCTCGGTCTCTTCTTTCTCTATATACTTATTCTCTTCCTTATCTTCCATTTTTGCCATTTTCTTCTTTTGCTTCTTTTTTTTTATCTTATATTTACTTTTCTATCTTTTTCCTCTTATTAATCTACTTTTCTTCTTTCTGAATATATTTAGTTGAGTGTCAGTTATGCTTATATCTGTACCGTGTTCTCAAAAGGGGCGATATGTGATGTTGCTATGAATTCAGTTCTTACCTTGGATTAAAATGTTCAGTAAGGATAAACGTCAGAAAAATCCTTTTGGGGAGGTCAAAGGATATGCGGTTATAAAAAAGGGAGAAAATGTAAGAATCGTTACTTAAGATAGGATCTACCTTAGTCTGCTCCCATTTGAGAGACCTACATTTACATACACGCACACACACACACACACACACACACACACACGCAAACACACACACACATATACATATATATATTTACTTGTATACACATCAACAACTTAGTACACGCTCTATTGATATTGAATATGACAGTGGTGTTTATTTACCACTTTGTTATGATAAAAATCCATGCTGAGTAAATATTATCATACGTGTATCATACGCAATTCATACCAAGACCAGTATACGACAATTAGATTATATTGCAGAGAAATCGTGCCTGTAATTTTTAATGACCTGAGTCTCGGTAAAAAAAAAAAAAAAAAAAAAAAACGTGTTCCAGGTATGAATTTGATGTTAGTGTTGTGAATGAAGACAATGGTAAAAAGTGGGTCTACGTATGACCTTCCTTTGGAGAAAAAAAATAATCATCTATTTTTATCTTCGTAGAAATGGTCTTGCATTCACCTGGGTACTTTTAAAACCATTCGATGGGGGGACTTTCCAAAAATTGTCTATTAGTTTTGATCAGATGTTATTGATACTATATAATAACGTGTATTCCATTAAGCTATATTTGAGGGCGCAACCTTACTAAATAAACAGTTGCTTGTACGCTATTTTACATAATGAAACATGTACGCGTAAATACAGATACATAAAGAACGTTCAGTATATCTCTTCTATATATAAAAAAAAGAATCTTAGAAGATACATATCCTGCATATGAATCAAAGGGTAAAGAACAGACACATAATTGGATTAATCATACATAGCTAGATCCGCATGACAGCGGTTCATACAAAAACATAAACAAACATTGCCTTTCCAGGAGATTAGACATCAAATTTTTCAAAACAAAATCCTCATATGTTATTACGTAAAAGCTGTCAATGTTGGTTTGGAGATGATATGTATATCTATTTATCTACCTATATATTTATCTCTCTCTCTCTCTCTCTCTCTCTCTATATATATATATATATATATATATATATATATATATATATATATATATATATATATATATATATATATATATATATATATATATATATATATATATATATATACATTTTCTTTTTTTTTCTTTTTTTTTCTTTTTTTTTCTTTCTGTTCTTTCTTTCTTTTCCTTTTTTTTCTTTCTTTTTTTGTAAACAAAAGATAAGCTACGAGTTCTTTATATGACTTAGAAGGTTGTTCCCAATTTCAAGCACAGGGAGGAACCTGAATCCTATTTTAGCGTTAACCCCAAGAATGCAAAGGCGGTCGCTCTGAGGGCCTCTCTTGAACACATTATTTACCGAGGAAAACGTGCATGCCTAAAGGGGCTATTTTTTCTCTCCTTCTTCAAACGATGAGCGATGAACGCGGAATCCGTAGTAGCAATATCTAAGAGATATAAGAAAAACTATTTGCAAATGAGTCCCATCCACACTATGATAACAACAAGGGTCGTTATCAATTACGATAACTTTGTTCTTTCTGAAGAGGAATCGCGTCTTATTGTCAACCCTAAGATAAGTTATCGATCAACATAATAATGAGGAGTTTAATACAGTATATTGATTCCTAGTTTTGACATGAACCGTAAACTAGAAAAAAAAAATAGGGCAAAAGTGCTGACGGAGATAGTTGATGCGAGGGGGAAATTTTGGGTAGTCTTTCAAGAGAGCCAGTTTAAGATTGTGTAACAAACGTATCATGATATAGTAATATTTTGCTTAGTTTATCTTCATGCGGGCAGCTAAGTTAGTTTTTAGAATTTTCAATATGATATTTAGCTTCATTTATTTGGTTGTTGTTGTTTTCCTTCTTCTTCAATCTGAGTACTTAGTTTTATTAAGTATAATCACGCCTTTTTCTGCCTCAGGTGCAAGGTATCACAATGTTTGCTCATAGACTATGAAGAATATTGGTGTATTTCTAAATTATGAAATTGATCCAGGAA
>NW_028234410.1:27278680-27281180 GCF_977035675.1 Penaeus japonicus
TCCTTTCTTTGAAGTTTATGACGAAAAAAATACGTCTCTCTCTTTTTTTTTTTTTTTTTTTCTTCTTTTTTTTTTTGGTGTGTGCGTGTGTGTGTCCTCAAGTGTATGCATGTGTGGGTTGTAACTGTGCGTTTGGATGAGCACGCGTGTGTGTGGTCTTGAAGGAAAATTTCTTTCATTTTCTCAGTCACAGAAAGACAGTTAAACCAGACCGTAATGGTTATTACATCTGCATCACGTCTTTCTCTCTGCCATAACAGTCTCAGTCAGCAATGACATGTCTCTCCATAACGTTAAGATTACTTCATAAAATTGTCAAAAGCGATTTTTTTTTCTTTTCTTCATGGATACCTAAATTGCAAAATGACTGTCAAAGGTATTAAGCACGTAGGGTAATATGAAAAAAAATGTTTTGAGATATTTTCCTTGTATTGTGGTGTAACTTAATTTTAAAATATTATAAATATTAAAAATATTTTAGAAAATTAAAAAGGCTGTGTACCTGAGATTGTATAAGAGTGTGTGTGTATAGATATTGTTCATATCACTCGATGGTAGTGTTAAATCCAGCTATTAAACCTGTCTACATATAACCAATGTATGTGTGTTCGTTAATATCCATACTTATGATATACCAAATAGAAAAAAAAATTCTATATCTAAACATTTCTTATATATATCATTGCAATGAAATATATATCTTGATAAATTACCCACGAATTCAGGTTGCCTAATTGCATTCCTCGTGCAAGTGAATTCTGCTAATGATCTATCTGAGAGAGAGATAACAGGTAAGACTGCCATTTAAAACCAAAAATGTTCAAGACACAGAACCTTGGACTAAAAGCCAGCCTCTCTCTCGGCTCCGCCATGTCATCTACAAATCTTAAAATGACTTAATCAAATTTGAAGATGACAAGCCGTCATTATCGAAAGCCGGCTGGCAAATTCTTTGCATTTTTGCAACACAGACAAGCAGAAGAATGCAAGGATTAAATAAAGCAAGCAAGCATTTTCGAATGTTAACATACAGTGTTGATGACTGATGTCAAACGTTTATTCTGCATCAAGAGGTCTTTGATCCCTGAAATCCCCAAAGGGATCTCGACTACAGACAATCTTAAAGAGATCAAAAACCTTTTAACATGAATAAAATCTCACCTTTAAAAAACAGTGTTGTAGTAGCAGCGGCTGTAGTGAAAGTAGTGTTCGAAGTAACAGCAGCACAGCTGATAGTGGGAGTAGGAGCAGCATTGGTGGCAGTATAATTACTAGCAGTAGTTGCTGCAATAACAGCAGAAGCAGTGACTACTGAGTAATGATAGTCACTGCTAAGTTGAATATAATGTTGTGGTCCATATATACATACATACACTTATACATACATGCATGCATACATGAATACATACATCCTCACACATATACATTCATACGTACATATATGAAAATATCCATACATGTATACATAGCTATATACACATATTCATACACATATACATACATACATATATAAATACATACATACATACATACATATGTACACACATACATACATCATATCATACATACATACAAGAGAGAGTGAGTGAGAGAGAGAGAGAGAGAGAGAGAGAGAGAGAGAGAGAGAGAGAGAGAGAGAGAGAGAGAGAGAGAGAGAGAGAGAGAGAGAGAGAGAGAGAGAGAGAGAGAGAGGTGAAAGAAAGAGAGAGAAAAGAAAGAAAGAGAGAGTGAGAGAGAGAGAGAAAGAAAGAAAGAAAAAGAGAGCGAGAGAGAGAGATACAGAACCAAACAAACACAGACAAAGACCAACAAACATAAACAGACAGACAGAAAGTATACAAGAGTACCTAAGCACATATAAACAACTCAAGCATCCAGCTGTTTAACCTACCATCTCCCCCCTCCTTCTCTTTCAGATGGCAGTGAGATTGACGTGGCCCAAGACAGTGTGACATTTCGCCCCAATCGACCCCCTGAAAGGAAGAAAACACGTACTGTGAATAAAGACCCACTTTTCCTCCCTCTTGACGTGGGAGCAGCTTTCTTGAAGGGGTTTCGTGGTCCTGAGAACGGGGAAAAATGTAAATGAATTAGGGATGAGACGATGTAGAAGGAGGTAAAAAATCTTCAAATGGAATTGATAAGAAAGAAGAAAATAAAAACAAGTAAGGATAAAAATAGGAATTAAGAAAAGACGATTGAGATTGAATTGAGTTTAAATTACTGGAATGGAAGGACAGAAATAAAGGAATGAAAGAAGGAAAAAGTGAAATAGGCGGTAAAAGATTTTCAAAAGTAAGAGATAAAACAATACAGCATAACTTGAAACATATACTGAACCTCTCTAATTCTCATTCTCTCTCTCTCTCTCTCTCTCTCTCTCTCTCTCTCTCTCTCTCTCTCTCTCTCTCTCTCTCTCTCTCTCTCTCTCTCTCTCTCTCTCTCTCTCTCTCTCTTTCTTTCTTTTTCTCTCTCTCTCTCTCTCTCTCTCTCTCTCTCT
>NW_028234410.1:27308680-27316180 GCF_977035675.1 Penaeus japonicus
ATCTTCATCCTTATCGTCCCCACGCTTCTTATTCTTCTTCTTTTTTTTCTTCATCTTCTTCTCCCTCTTCCTTTTTTCTCCCTACCCCTACTTTTTACTTTTTTCCTATTTTTTTCCTATGTTGTGTTTTTCACACTTCCAATTATAGTGATTTAATTCATGATTGATATGAATTTATAATGACATCAAAACGTAATTAATTATATTTTTCAATACCGGATGTAGTCAAAGGAAAAGAGATATATTCATATTTATTATATCTAAAAGAAAGGGTAGCTTTTGTATGAGGAAACACACAAAATACATGTATGAAATAAAGGCTAGTATTATTTTTAGCGGTTATTAATATTATCATCATCATCATAATTATCATCATCAATGTCATTATTGTTGTTATGATTGTTGTTATTATCATTTTTATCATCATCTTTACTAGTATCATTATCATCACCATTATAATTTTTGCTATTATCATCTCTCTCTCTCTCTCTCTCTCTCTCTCTCTCTCTCTCTCTCCCTCCTCCGTCCTCACTCTCTCTCACTTCCTCTCTCCTCTCTCCTTCTTCTCTCTCTCGTCCTCATTCTCTCTCTCCTTCTACTCTCTCTCTCTCTCTCTCTATCTATCTATCTATCTATCTCTATCTCTCTCTCTCTCTCTCGCTCTCTCTCTCTCGCTCTCTCTCTCTCTTTTGTTTCCTTCTCCTCCTCCTCCTCCTACTCTTCCTCCTCATCCTCTTTTTTCTCCTATTCTTCCTCCTTCTCTTCCTCCTCCTTCTCTTCCTCCTCCTACTCTTACTCCTCCTTTGTTTCTTCCTCCACCTCCTCCTCTTCCTCCTCCTCCCCCACGTTCTTCTCCTCCTCCTTTTCTCCCACTCCTCGTTCTCTCATTCTTCTCCTCTTCCTCCTCTTCCTTTTCTTCTCCTCCTCCTCGCCCCCCTCCTCCTCCTCCTCTTCCTCATCCCCATCCTCATCCTCATCCTCATCCTCATCCTCATCCTCCTCTTCATCCTCAACCTCCTCTTCTTCCTCATCCTCCTCTTCTTCTTCATCTTCCTCTTCTTCTTCCTTCTTCCTCTTTCTACATTTTTCTTTCGTCCTCCTCATCATTCTCATTATCTTTTCCCTCTCTTCCTTTTTACTACAGTCTCCCACTTATTTGCATATTCTCTTTCCTCTCCTTCCGTGTCGTAATATCAATGAATCAATTGCAAATCCGCCCCCCCCCTATCCCCACCAACCATCCCCCTCCCACCTTCCACCTACATCCTAATCCCCCCTCTCCCACCCCCTTCCTCGAAAAAATAATCGTTAAAAAATAGGGGCCCAATTTCCTCACCCTACAACCCACCCCCACCCCTATTTCCGATAATCCGATGTCCAATTTACGAACCTGCAACTCAGTCACTGTCAAATCCATCATGTCTCGCCATTTCTTGTCTCGTTTATTCTCGGAGAATCTCGCAGAAACACGTTAAACGCACATTTACCGTAAGCTCCTTTATCAACTCTTCTATTGTCGAGTGTCAGAAATCTTGAGGTTTTAGGGGGGGAGGGGGTAGAAGAGTGAGAGAAAGAGGGGGTGGGGGCGGAAGAGAGTGGGAGAGAGAAGGGGAGGGGAGGGGAGGGGAGAGAGGGGGAAGGAGGGGAGGGGAGGGGAGGGGAGGGGAGGGGAGAGAGGGGAAAGGAGGGAAGGAGGGAAGGAGGGAGAGAGAGAGAGAGAGAGAGAGAGAGAGAGAGAGAGAGAGAGAGAGAGAGAGAAGGAATAAGGCAAAACGTTCCCTCGCTCAGCTCGTCTCTCTCTGTATCCTCTCTCTCGCGCGCGCTCTGTCGCGCTTTCCCTCTTTTTTTTTTTCGCCTCGTGCTAGCGCTTCGCCTCCTCCGGCCCCCACCCGTTCTCACACACACACACAGACTCTCACACTCACCACAACAATACCACTAATAAAATGACAGCCTATCTGGAATGTTACCAATGCCCCATTTTCTTTTCCAGTTCAGAGAGGAAAATTTGAATATCTTGTTAGCACGGATTTTTCTAGTTTTGGGAAAATAAATTCTCGACTGCCAAATTAACTGATGTCTCCAGGCTACCCACCATGTGCATGGCGTCGAGAAATTGGATTAGAATTTTGCAAGATAAGACAATTTATTTTTTTTTCTTCTAAATAATTCTCACTACATTTCCTTGCATAAAGCGTGCAGTGCTAGTGTAATGAGAATTCAGAATGATAGTAGTGATGGCACTGATTATGATTATGATATTGGTATAACGTAGATATAAGATGACTGTAATGACAATGGTGATAATGAAGATAATTATGATAAAAATTGAACACTAAATCATGTTATTACATATAAAAATAGGGACGAAAATAGTACTCATAATGGTGATGATGTACATGATAATGATAACGACAATTGGACCCCATGATTATGTTAATACATATAAAAATAATAATGATAATATTACTCATAATGGTGATAATGATGGCGATGATAATGCAATGATCATGATAATGAAGATCACAGGAAAATGTACATATGCCCTTACACAAATCCATATGTTCTTGTTTCTGTGTGTATTTCTCTAGACAGATGGATAAATTAGTAGATTTATAGGAATATACACAAACATATTACAAACGAGAAATACAATGAATCCATGAAAGATGATTGGGAAAAAAATTAAGACCAAAACATCTGCTCGCCCCCCCCCCCACCCTCTCACCCTACCTCACTTTCTTTTCTTTTTCTTTTTCTTTCTGTCCCTTTCTCTCTCTTTCCTGCTTCATCAGCCATCTCCCTTTACCTCTTCCTCTATCTCTCACTATCATCCTCCCCTCACGTACTCCTCTCCTACCCTCTTCTTCTCCCTTTTTTTCTTTCGCTTCTTTCTTTCTCCCTCTTTCTCTTTCTCCCTTTTTTCTGTCACCCTCTCCCTCTCCTCTTCTCCTTCCCTTCACCCACACCTACCTCCTCCCTGAACCCCTATCTTCCAACACCCAGACACCCTTTCTCAGTCTAACACCTACACCCACACACCTCAACTCCCTCCCACACCCTCACCTATCCTTACCCCAACCCCCAACCCCAAACCCCTACCCACAGCTACCCTCTCCCTTCTACCTCCTACCCCCCTCCACCCCCAACACCCACAGACAACCACACTTCCCTTCCTCACCCCCCAATCCTTCCCTCCCCCCTCTCCCACACTACCCCCATCCCAGCACTCTCTGAAAACTGAACCTCCCACGTTTTCGTATTAACGAGTGAGCAAATATACAGGCTGGTTAAGAATGCTAATGGCTAGACAGAGCGAGAGCGAGAGGAAGAGAGAGAGCGAGCGAGAACGAGACAGAGAGAGTGAGAGAGATAGAGAGAGAGGGGGGGGGAAGGAGGGAGGGAGGGAAAGTGAGAGAGAGAGAGAGAGAGAAAAAGAGAGAGAGAGAGAGAGAGAGAGAGAGAGAGATGAGAGAGGAAAGATGGAGGGGAGCGAGGGGGAGGAGATGATGGAAAAGAAAGAGAGAGATAAAGAGAGCTAGAGAGGAGCGATGCGAGAAGGACGCGTGAGAGGATGGGAGAGCGGAAGGAGCGAGGGAGAGAGAGAGTGAGAGGGAGAGAGAAAAAAGGAGAGAGAAGAAGAGGAAGAGGAAGAAGAGAGAGAAAAGAAGGAGGGGGGGGGGAAAAGGAAGAGAGAGGGGAGGGAGAGGAAAAAGAGAGGGGGGAGAGAGAGAGGGGAGAGGAGGGGGAGAGAAAAAGGGGAGAGGGGGGGAGAGGGGAGAGAGGGGGAGAGAGAGGGGAGAGAGAGGGATAAAAAGAAGAGAGAGAGAGGGAGAGGGAGAAAAAGGGGGAAGAGAGGGGAGGGGGGGGCCCGGGGGAGAGAGGGAGGGGGGAAGAAAAAGAGAGAGAGAGAGAGGGGGGGGAGGGAGAGAGAGAGGGGGGAAGGGGGGAGGGGAGAGAGACAGAGAGAGAGAAAAAGGAGGGGAGAGAGAGGGGAAGAGAGAAAAGAGAGGGGGGGGGAGGGGGGAGGGGTAGAGGGGACGGGCCCGGGGGCCCCCGGGGGGGGGGGCCCCCCGGGCCCGGGGGGAGAGGGCGGACCCGGTGACCCGGAGGGACCCCGGCGGGCCCCCGGGGGCCCCGCCACCCGGGGGCGGGGGAAAAAAAAGGGGAGGGGGGGGAGGGGGCGAGGGGGGGGCTTTTTAGGGGGAGAGGAGGGGGGGGGGGGGTGGGGGGGAGGAGAGGGGGAAAAAAAAGGGGGAGGGGGGGGGGGTTTAAAAAAAAAAAAAGGGGGTTTTTGGGGGGGGAGAGAGCCCCCCGTTGGGAAAAATTCATCTAACCGGCGCCCAGCCCTTGGGGGTTTGGGTTTTTTTGAGTTTTGGGGCCCTTTTGGATTAAGGTCCGAAAAATTTACGACCCGAAAGGGGAGGGGGCGGGGAGGGGGAAGGAAGGGAGGGAAGGGGGAAGGGAGGAGGGGGGGGGATGGGGAAGGGAGAAGGAGGGGGGGAAGGAGGGGGAAGGGAAGGAAAGAGGGGAGGATGGGGGGAGGGGAGGGGAAGAAGATTGAGGAATAGGAGGAGGTGATGGAAAAAGAAAGAGGGGGTGGGCAATGAACTGGTCGGCGAAAGAGAGAGATTGACAGACAGACAAAATTGATAGACGGATAGATAAACAGAGAGAGAGAGATAAAGAAAGATAGACAGAGAGACAAAGCGACAGAAACAGAGACAGAGAGAAAGAGACATAAGAGAGGTTTGATAAAAGGAAGGCGAAGTGTAGAGTAAAAGGAGTAAAACAGAAGCCGCTAACAAGGCTTCCAAAGCAACTTATGGATAATTAGCCGGCCATTTGAATGCGTAAAGCCGAAATCTTTCATGTTTATTGGTTTATCTTCTTCATCCGGGACTTAAGATGATGATTAAGATACGAGGAATGAGGGATGTTAAAAAGAAGTATATCTTTAAAAAGGTCATAATAATAGCAATGATGATTATGAATTTGTTTTGAAAATTAATCTTCTTAAATTTTTACCAAAAAGTCCCAAAATATTCGGCCCTCCCAAAAGATTTTGAAAAATTTTTAAAAAAAAAAAAAGGGGGGAAAAAGGGAAAATGTAAAAAAAAAAGAGAAAAAAACCAAAAAATGGAATCGAAAATCATAAATAACACTCCGTGTTTCAAGAAGGTGCCAAAAGATTTTTTTTAAAAATTCACCACTAATATAGGAAGCAACTTTTTCCAGCTAAAAGTTTATTACAAACACCTGGCTAAAATTGTCTAAAAAAAAAGAAAAAAAAATCGGTAAACTTGTTTGAAAGTTCATTAGACGAATAGTGGAAAACAATCATTTTTTTTTGGGGAGTCCCAAAAAAACAGTGGAAACTTAAAAACCTTTTTTAAAAAAATTCTAACCCTTTTCTTCGAACCCTTTTTAAAAAATCGTTCCGGGTTTCTTTAAATTTCTTTAAATTTCGCGTTTAAAGCTTTTTTAAGAACCTTTCAAAAAGGGCTGTAACGCTTTCTCTAAACTTTTTTTTAATTTTCGTGTAAAATTTCCTTTTTCCCCTTTGTCTTCGGAAGCAAAAACCCAAAGATTTTTCCTTGTTTAAACTACGGGTTAAATTATGTCGAACTCTCAGTAATGTACCATGAAGAAGCATGTTTGTGTACTTCATGAGGAATAGATGGAGAGATAGTTGGAGTTGTATTGGTTATCGATAGATAGATAGGCAGATATGAAGATAGATAGAGAAGCAGATCTCGAGGTCGATATGAAGCCAAATGAACGTCTTTGTGTGTACGTGCTTTAAGATACAGATGTCTATCTATCTAATTATCCGTTTATGTTCATCTGTTCTCCAGGTCAGTTCAATATTAAAGAAAAAAAAATCGTAAACAGAACAATAGCTGAGAGGGAGAAAAGAAAAAGACTAAAATGAGAAGAAAGGAAAAGGCAGAAAAAAAGGGAAAGGGATTAGAGAAAAACAGAGGGAAGAGTTTTATAAGTTTTAGATAGAAAGAGAACGAGCGAGAATTACGGGTTTTAGGAGGAGAAGGGGGGTAACCTGAACATAATGCTATTTTATATAGAAAAAAAGTATTTGAAAAGAAAGTATAGGGGGACAAAAATTGTCTGACGCGCCTCAAAAAACTGCTCCTCCCCCTCCCTTTAAACCCCCACCCCCAAAAATGACCCTACCCCTTCACCCATCTACTTCCAATCCCCCCCCTCCCCCTCCCCCCAACGCCCATCAACAGTTTCTGCAAGCAACCTCTCTCTTTTAATCCACCCCCTCCTCCCGTTCTCCCCTTCTGCCCTTCTCCCCTCCTTACATCCCCACCCCTACCTCCCCATTCACTTCATCCCCTCACTCCCTACCCCCTTCTGGCCCCCTTCTACCCCCCCCCCTCCACCCGTACCCTTTTCCCATCCTCAGCATCATCGCATCGCCAAACCCCTTAAACCTGGTGCGGGCATCCCAGACGGCCAAAGTTTTGCGCTCAGATCGGGCCCGGGAGTTTAAGGGGAATTTAGGTGCGAGGGGATGGTGCGGGAGTGCGGAAAAGCGAGGTCACGGCGGAAGTCCCGGGGTTTGGAAAGGTCAGGAGGGATTTTCGGGAAGGGTGGCATGGGGGGCGGGGGGTGGAGGGGAGGGGGGGGGGAGGGGGGGTTCGAGTTTTTTGTGTGCTGGGGTGGGGTTAGTTTGAGTGTGTGGGGGGGGGGGGGGGGGGGGGGGGGGGGGGGGGGGGGGGGGGGGGGGGGTGTGGTGTGTGTGGTGTGGTGGGTTGTGTGTGTGTGTGTTGTGGTGAGTGTTCGTGTGAGTGTGGTGTATTTGTTGGTGGGGGGTTTTAATTGGGTCTTTGGTGTTAGGTGTGTGTGGGGGGTTCTATCTATGATTATTTTTTTGGGGGTTCTGGGTGGGGGGGGGGGGGGTCGGAGGGGTGTGTGTGTGTGTGTGAGTGTGTGTGTGTGGGTGGTGGGTGTGGTGTGTGTTTGTGGTGTGGTGTGTGTTTTGTTGTGTGTGTGAATGGGGTTTTTTGTGTGGGTTGAGTGTGTTTTGGTTGTGTTGTGTGAGGGTGTGTGTGGTGTGTTTGGGTGTTGGTTTGTGGGTTTTTGAGGTTTTTGAGTGATTGGGGTTTTTGTGTGTGTGGGGTTTTTGTGGGTGTGTTGTGTTGAGGTTGGTGTTTGTGTGTGTGTGGTGTGTTGTGGGGGTGGTTTTTTTGGGGTGTGGTTTGTGTGTGGTGTGTTGTGTGTGGGTGGGTTGTTGATTGGTGTGTGTGTGGTGGGTGTGTGGTGGGGTTGAAATGGTGGTTCGGGTGCCTGGGTTGTTGTGGTGGGTGGTGGTTAGGGGAATGTTTTTATACCATTATCTATTGTGTGTGGTGTGGGGTGTGGTGGTGTGGTGTGTGGAGTTGTGGAGTGTGTTGTGAGTTGTGTGGTTTGGTGTGTGGTGGGGGTGTTTGGCAGTTTGATTACAAAAAAGTTTGTGTGTTTTGGGTGTGT
>NW_028234410.1:27318680-27321180 GCF_977035675.1 Penaeus japonicus
CAGTTAAGTTAAGCATAACATAACAAAGAATATATAATATTTATAATAAAACCGTAAAATATTAGAATAAAAAAAAAACAAGGAACATATTGCAATCAGACAATACAAACAATTCGATGTTTTAGTAAACAATTGAATTTAACCATAACAAAATAAATAACAGATTTTCCATTATATATAGTCATAATAAAAACAAAGAACATTGTCAAAAAAAAAAGAAAAAAAATCACATCAAAGCAACGTTTACTAAAGCCAGGTGTAAAATACTGACCAATCTACTTAACAAATAATATCCATAAGGTATCTCGCCCACGTGATGTGCGCGGAAAATGTGGGCGTGTGGGCGTGGGCTGAATGTGGGCGTGACTATGGGCGTGGGTGTGGGCGCAAGCAGCTAAACCGTTTTGTGTGGTTATTATTACCGTTCAAGATTTGATCTAATTTCGGCGAACAAGAAAGAGTATTTATTAGGCCTCGAGGATGTGTTATTGAGGTTGCAGTCTACTCTGCAATCTTCTCGAGTCTGTTCCAAGGCGGAAGTAAAATCAGCGATGGTTTGTCTGTGTATTTATTAGTGTTATATATTTATTTAATTATCAGTGTTTTTAGTTGCATTATTTTCGCTATCATTGTTTCGTTTGTATCGCTATTATCATCTTTATCATTACTGTTATTTTTGTATTGCTATAATCATTGTTCTATCATAATCATTATTATCATTATTGTTATCATGTTATCTTCATCATGACTATTATCATCACGTTTACCATCAATATCATTAACATTTTATTACCTTTATCCTTATTACTATCATTATCATCATTATCATCTTTACTATTATTATAATTGTTGTAGTCATTACTATTATCATCGTCATTTTCATTATCATTATCATAATTTTCATTATTATTGTTATTATTATTATTATCTTGTAATTCTTATTATCATGATCATTATCGTTGTTGTTATTGTTGTTCTTTTCATTATTGTCATTTTATATCATTTTTGCTATTATTATCGTCATTATCATTATTATCATTATTATTAATATAATTGTCATCATCATTGTTATAATTATCACCATTATCGTTATTGGCATTACCATTATTAGAATTATCATCATTATCATTATTAGAATTATTATCATTATCATTATTAGAATTATCACCATTATCATTATTATTGTCATTATTGTTTACTGTCAATAGTATTACTGTTATTGTTGTTATCAATATAATCACTATCATTATCATTATTACTATCGTTGTCATCATAATTGTTATAATCAATAGCATTATAATTATCAGCATAATCATTATTATGATTATCACCATCAACATTATTACTATCATTACTGCTAATGCTATCAATATTATCATTATTATCATCATCGACCTCGTTTTCACTGGTATCTTTGTTATCAATAATATCATCATTACTATAATTATCATTATCATTACCATTATCATTATCGTCAGTATTAGTATTAGTATCACTATTGCTATTATTATTATCATTATAATCATTATTATTATCATCATTACCATTATTACTATCATTACTATTGCTGCTGTTGTTATCATTATATCTATTACTATTATCGTTAAAATATTATCATCATTATCATTAAGATAGAGTCAGAGAGAGAGAGAGAGAGAGAGAGAAAGAAAGAAAGAAAGAAAGAAAGCGCTAGATAGATTGAGAGATAGATAGATAGAGAGAGAGAGAGAGAGAGAGAGAGAGAGAGAGAGAGAGAGAGAGAGAGAGTGAGGGAGATGGAGAGAGAGAGAGAGAGAGAGAGAGAGAGAGAAAGAGGAAGAGAAAGAAAGAGAGAGAGAGAGACCCTGGTGATATTAGTGCGCAAAATGGGTATTCACATAATATGAGTTATGTAATTAAAAAAAACTATTCCGTCACACAATTTATGAAATGCAACCTTATACAATTAATTTATCATTTCACTGCAACGTTTATGTTTATTCCATAAATGGAGGTACATGCTAATGACTGGTGAAAGTGCTTTGAACATAACTTTTCAACCTGGAGTATGTAAGAATATATATTAGAATCATGATTAGCACAACAGAACTGATAAAGAAATATATGCGAGATAATATATTTTCTAAAGGTACATATGGTAATATTTACGGTGATATTATGATACTTTTTAATTGTAGAATTACACAAATTCATATATCAACAAGGCTGATAGATACGATAAACATCGACTTTGATTTGATCACGGTATACGTATCGAATTCATTGCAGATCACTTAACAGTAGAAATAGATATCGATATCGATTCTATCGCGCTTGATGATGTGGCCTTCAAGTAATGGGAGTTCGTTGTAAAATGATTGTTTATTGCTTTATTGAAAGGAGTTAATATAGCTCTTGATAATGCATGTGTGTATACACACACACACACACACACATACACATACACACACACACACATATTTATATAAATATATATATATATATATATATATATATAA
This sequence comes from Penaeus japonicus, assembly GCF_977035675.1. NCBI lineage: Eukaryota > Metazoa > Arthropoda > Malacostraca > Decapoda > Penaeidae > Penaeus > Penaeus japonicus. The sequence goes on from NW_028234410.1 coordinate 27,321,179, forward strand.
CT
>NW_028234410.1:27323680-27326180 GCF_977035675.1 Penaeus japonicus
GAAGAGGAAGGAAGAGGGAGAGATGAGAGGGAGGAGAGGGCGAGTAGAGGAAGGAAGAGAGGGAGGAGAGGAAGAGAGGGGGAGAAAAGGATGAAGAAGAGAAGAAGGATGAGAAGGATGAGAGGAAGAGATGAGAGGGAGGAGAGGGCGAGTAGAGGAAGGAAGAGAAGGAGGAGAGGAAGAGAGGGGGAAAGAGGATGAGGAAAAGAAGAAGGAAGAGAAGGAGGAGAGGAAGAGAGGGGGAAAGAGGATGAGGAAAAGAAGAAGGAAGAGAAGGAGGAGAGGAAGAGAGGGGGAAAGAGGATGAGGAAAAGAAGAAGGAAGAGAAGGAGGAGAGGAAGAGAGGGGGAAAGAGGATGAGGAAAAGAAGAAGGAAGAGAAGGAGGAGAGGAAGAGAGGGGGAAAGAGGATGAGGAAAAGAAGAAGGAAGAGAAGGAGGAGAGGAAGAGAGGGGGAAAGAGGATGAGGAAGAAAAGAAGGAAGAGAAGGAGGAGAGGAAGAGAGGGGGAAAGAGGATGAGGAAAAGAAGAAGGAAGAGAAGGAGGAGAGGAAGAGAGGGGGGGAAAGGGAGAGGAGAAAAGAAGGAAGAGAAGGAGGAGAGGAAGAGAGGGGGAGAAGAGGATGAGGAAAAGAAGAGGGAAGAGAGGAGGAGAGGAAGAGAGGGGGAAAGAGGAGGAGGAAAAGAGAAGGAGGAGGAGAGGAAGAGAAAAGAGGATGAGGAAAAGAAGGAAGAGAAGGAGGAGAGGAAGAGAGGGGGAAAGAGGATGAGGAAGAGAAGAAGGAAGAGAAGGAGTTGGAGAGGAAGAGAGGGGGAAAGAGGATGAGGAAGAGAAGAAGGAAGAGAAGCAGGACAGGAAGAGAGGGAGGAAGAAAAGAAGGAAGAGAAGGAGGAGAGGAAGAGAGGGGGAAAGAGGATGAGGAAGAGAGGAAGGAAGAGAAGGAGGAGAGGAGAGAGAGGGGGAAAGAGGATGAGGAAAAGAAGAAGGAGAGAGGAAGAGAGGGGGAAAGAGGATGAGAGAGAAGAAGGAGAGAAGGAGGAGAGGAAGAGAGAGGGAAAGGGATGAGGAAGAGAAGAAAGAAGAAGGAAGAGAGGGAGGAGAGGGAGAGAGGGGGAAAGAGGATGAGGAAAAGAAGAAGGAAGAGAAGGAGGAGAGGAAGAGAGGGGGGAAGAGGATGAGGAAGAGAAGAAGGATGAGAAGGAGGAGAGGAAGAGAGGGGGAGAAGAGGATGAGGAAAAGAAGGAAGAAGAGAAGGAGGAGAGGAAGAGAGGGAGGAAAGAGGATGGAGGAAAAGAAGAAGGAAGAGAGGAGGAGAGGAAGAGAGGGGGAAAGAGGATGAGGAAAAGAAGAAGGAGAGAGAAGGAGGAGAGGAGAGAGGGGGAAAGAGGAAGAGGAAAAGAAGAAGGAAGGAAGAGAAGGAGGAGAGGAAGAGAGGGAGGAAAGAGAGGAGAGGAAAGGAGAAGAAGAAGAAGAGAGGAGGAGAGGAAGAGAGGGGGAAAGAGGATGAGGAAAAGAAGAAGGAAGAGAAGCAGGAGAGGAAGAGAGGGGGGGAAAAGGATGAGGAAGAAAAGAAGGAAGAGAAGGAGGAGAGGAAGAGAGGGGGAAAGAGGATGAGGAAGAAAAGAAGGAAGAGAAGGAGGAGAGGAAGAGAGGGGGAAAGAGGATGAGGAAAAGAAGAAGGAAGAGAAGCAGGAGAGGAAGAGAGGGGGGGAAAAGGATGAGGAAGAGAAGAAGGAAAGGAAGAGAAGAGGAAGGAGGAGAAGATGCAGAAAAAGAGAGGGAGAGAAGAGGAAGCAAGAGAGGGGGGAGAGAAGGAGGAAGGAAGAGAGTGTAAATTGGAAGAGCGAGAGAGGGAAGAGAGGAAGAGAGAGAGAGAGAGAGAGAGAGAGAGAAAGAGAGAGAGTCAGAGAGAAAGAAAGAGATTGGGAGAGGAAGATGATAACGATAATGATAATAACAATGATAATGATAAAAATGATAATAGTAGTAGCAGTAATAATGATAATAACAATGATGAACAGTGTAATCATGATAACAATAATAAAGGGGGGAGAAGGAGGGATATATAAGAAAACGAAAGAGGAAAAAGAAGGAAAAGAAGTAAGAGAAAAAAAGAGGAAGAGGGAGAAGGTAGAAAAAAATAACAGAGGGAGGTAAAGAAAGAGGAGACAAAGAAAGTTGATGAAAGACTATGAACAGATAATAAGAAAAATGTGGATTATAAAAAAGGAATAAGATACACTAAGAAATAATGAAAAGATGACTAATAAAAAAATGGCAATGAAAAAGGAGAGATAGATAAGGGAGGAGAGACCCAAAAAAAAAAAAATAGAGAGATCGATAGATAGATATACCGATAGATAGATATATAGACAGAATATGAGAAAGAAAGAGAAGGAGAACGGAGGACGGAAAAGGAATAAAGCCAAACAGAAACAGAAGTAAGACAAAAAGAATGACAAACACTAATGTTTATGAAAAATAATATAAAATGTATTTAC
>NW_028234410.1:27338680-27346180 GCF_977035675.1 Penaeus japonicus
TCATTATAAAGTGACCTTTCAGACGAATAGCGAAGCAATCCGTGACTGTGTCTTTAGAAGATGCATGTGGATGGAAAACTATATGCAATAAAAGGGATAAAAAAAAATCATTCCTCACTCGATATACTCTCGCAGGGTATGTGAACGACTGGCGACACTTTTTGACGAAATCCTGATTTGACACTTCAGGTCAGTCTTAGACTCGACGGATATTGTCTCACTGAATAACAGAAACTCATATGTATTGATGATATCATGATATCATATATCATTAAAAAATTGTCCCAGGTACTAAAATTGGTTCCATTAATGAGTTATATGAGCTCTTCAATTGAAACTTGGCTGAAATAATGTATGATTTAAGATTAGAGAGTCTTCTGGACAAGGAAGTGGTTTTAGAAAAGGATGCTGTACTTTTTATTTATTTCATTTTGATGTCCAATAAGAAAATCAAGACAAATAAAACTGAAGATTTCAAAATCAATGGAAAATGACATTTAGTAATCATGACATGTAGAGTCAGAGCAACCACCCAGTACGTTAAAACTGCAAAAGGTACAGTGTAGTGCAGCTCTGTAACTATGAATTCTACTCCCAGAAACAATGTTCATATAGATAGATAGACAAAAAAAAAAAAAAAATATATATATATATATATCTATATCTATCTATCTATCTATCTATCTATCTATCTATCTATCTATATATATATATATATATATATATATATATATATATATATAATTCCGATTCTCTCCCGCAGACGAGCCGTTTCCTTTAAGAGACGCAGAGAAATCCCAATAGATACCGCGACAATCGCCACTCATCGACCAGTGAGAAAAAGAAAAAGCAAGAAATGAAAACAAAACCAATGAATTTTTACTCCTGATTTCATTTTCATTTTAATCTTCTTTTTTCTCATATAAATTTGTGAAATATAATTACAGTTCAAAGGAGCTTTTCTCCCCTTTTTAAAATGCTCGATTTTTTTCCGCCACCGAGGTGCCTTCAGCACTTGTGTGCACTAAGTAAAAGAGCTTTTTTGTCTTTGTTGCTTAAGGTGTTATGCTACCCTCTTTTGGTTGACTGCCTTTCGGATCCCCGGAATCGGTTTATCCACAGTGATTTCGGCTAAAGTACTTGTTCGTAAGACCGTAATCCTTTTAGTTATTATACTATTTATCGATAATTTTATACTAGTAATTAAACTTGTCAGTGGCTCTCTAGGAACGAAAACGAATTGATAAAATATGTCAGTAAAATATCATGTAGTTAATTATTATTTCTAAACCTGTGATTATAGTAAATAACAAATTGCACATATAACCTATAGTTTATCCCTAGTTGAAGCCTTCAATATGGGTGAGATTCCCATACACGTACTCATCTCGGACATAAACCATGCCACCATGTAATTTCGCTCCTTTCAATAACAGCATTTGACTCCATACTCACACTCACAAAACAAATTACTCCATTCTACAGTTCTTAAGACACTATAATTCTTTAAACAAGCTCTACCTCGTTCTCATACGATAAGTGGCAGTGAGATCGTTGCTACTTTTACGCAGACTGAGACCGTTGTGATAGTGATGATGGAAATGATAACGCTAAGTAACAAAGTTTGAACTTCATTTTGTCTTTGGTCAGTAAGTGTTACTTCCTAATTGCTTCTTCCTGGAAAACAAAGAAAATTACTGTTAGTAACTTTAAACTTTGCTATTGTGACCTGAACAGGAAGGTTTAAAACTGAGATATTTCCCAGTGCATTCCAGACAGATTCAGCGCTGAGCTGCTGAAATGTAATTTCCTAGAAGTTTCAAGAACACTTGAGAATTTTCAAAAAGTTCCTAGAATTTTAGAACGTTCTGGTAACATAGATGGTAATATAAGTGCAGGGAATGTTACCTTAACAGTTCAGTTCACCACTAGCTGTCGAAAGTAGATAAACGTTTAGTCATTACTGACTGCATTTATTACAGATGGTAACAAGAGGTAAGAATCCAGCATATGTATTTTGCTGCGTCTATGGTGAATTTATCAAGACCAAGAGCAAAAAGTATTTTATGGCAACATCTGCTAAAATATGTGAGGCCAACGAGGCATGTTTCGGCATTCTTGTCGGGGATCAAGTAAGTCTTGGCACCTCATTCCACCTGCAAACTCTGCAGAAGAATTCTAGAAGGTTTTGCTTGTTTTGATAGTGGACTTTTGAATTTTAAAAAAGGTCTATATCAAATTGATATCGACAACCATGCATTTAGTTACCAGTAAAATATATTTGCATTCTTATGTTCAATTTTATTTTTCTCTCTCTCTTTTGCAGGATGGAACAGAGGGGGAAATCTTCTCAGCTTGTAAGGGTCCGTAGTTGGACATAAGCCTTCCCCAATTTTTTCCATCGTTGCCGATCCAGCGCTATTCTGTGCCAGTTCTTCTAGTTGTTTTGGGGTATTGGCATTCTTGCGCCACATCACACCTACCCCTCGAATTTCTTGTATGTGATGCTGGTTGAGCCTTGATATTCCGCTGACTCAACAGGAACGGCCGGTAATCTTTGATGGTTTAAATTCATTGAGGAGTGATAGGCCTAACCCACCGAGCGCTGGCCCAATGCGAATTGGCGGGTGATCAATTCTTCATCTGGCGTCTCAGAAGAAGCCTCTCCAAATTCGTTGAACGTACTTGGTACAGCCTCCTTCCTCATTGATCACACGCAAGCCTCTGCACCGCAGCAAGGTGATTGATCGTAACAAAGGAGGGGGAAATAGGACCATGAAATTCGCAATCCTGCAATTTTTGAAGGAACCAACTGACCAGCCACGAAACTACTGCAAGAATGAGCCTGTTATCATAAATCCAGGCCTTCCATCAGTCACAGCCCCAGTGTCAGTCACATTACCCTGAGCTCCCGATACCCATTCCTCTTATGAGAGAGAGCAGCTGTCTTCAGAAGAGAGTAGCCAATCAGAAGAGTATGAAGGCTTGTTCCAGATTAGAGGTGTAACTGAGGAGAGAAACCCATTACTAACCCAGCTAAATAGACCTCAATAACTTGATAAGAAACCTTGGTCTCGCCAAATCCAATGCTGAGCTTTTGACGTCGTGACTTAGGCAGTGGAACTTGTTACATGAAAGTGTGCATGTCGCAAATCAGAGAAAGTGTCATAAGTTTGCACGTTTCTTCACCAATCAAGATGAGCTTTGCTGCTGCCACAATATGACTGATCTGTTTAAGGCAATTGGTAATGTTTGTACCCCAGTGAGTGGCGTCTCTTCATCGCCGCCTCATACGATTCAACCCGCGCTGCTTCATAACGAGGACATATATGCATCTCTTCGCATTTTACTTACTGCAGTTCTAAGAGGAATACAGACGCCTTGAAGTATAAAAAGTACAGTAGAAATGTTATCGGAGACATCAAAATGGTGACATTCCTGATGGGTCTCCAAGACGGCCTTACGAAGTTGAAGTTTCCGTGTCATCTTTGCCTTTGGGACAGCAGAGCTTCTGTGGCACCCTACCACATGCGGGACTGGCCACAGCAGCCCTAGTTCAGTGCGGGAAGGAATAGCATCAAATGGGACCAACTGATAGACTCCCAAAATGTATTGTTTCCGCCACTATACTTACAACTGGGCCTTATGATACAATTTGTAACGGCTCTACATAAAGAGTCGGAACCCTTCAAGTACCTTCAAGACATTTCTCAAAGCTGTCTGAGGCAAAAGAAATAAGATCACGAAATGCAAGGAATTCCCCAAGGAGCTCAGTAGAACTCGGGAAGCTGCATGGAACAGCTTTGCCTCAGTGGTTAGGGACTTCCTGGGGAATAACAAGGCCAAAATATGTAGAGCTTGTTGAAGCACGGATGAAGGACTGCTGCGAAATGGGTTGCAGGAAGTTCCTTCGAAGTCTGTATCCTTGACGCTCGTCCTGATAATTTCGAAGAACATGGGAGAATACTTAGAGGAGCAAGGAGAGTCCTTCACTAGGATATACCGGAATATGAACGCCGTTGCCTAGTATCGTTTATTGAAATATGATGGGAATATATTCGGGGCTTGATTCGTGATAGTAATTTATAGTATTACGGTAAATCGAGAGATAAACGTTTTTTAGAATAAATAAATGTTCCTCTTGACACAATGTTGATTCATTTTGACTCTTTGTGAAGGAATATGTGCACATTTGCCAGTTTTCCCAATGGGAATACGTAAATTTCAGAGATATCGTTATCCTGGTTACAAAACCAATGTTTGAAGGAGATACTAGCCATTTTAAATATCTTCTAGACGTTAGCAAACAGTTGCAAAAATAGTGTTGCATGATGATAAGGATATTATCATCAACATCTCTTATTATTGTTATTATTGTTACTGTTACTATTATTACTGTTGCTATTGCTATTGCTCTGATGATATTGATATTATTATCATAAATTTCATTATCATCAATTCTTCTTATTGTTATTGTCATTATTGTCACTATTGCTATTATCGTTATTAATACTACTGCTACTTCAATTAGCACTTTATTGCTATTCATAATGTCATTTCTTCATAATTATTATTGTTGTTAATATTGTTATTACTTCTATTATCACTGTTTTTTTTACTATTAATGTTACTATCATTATTATTGTTATCATATTATTATCAATATTACTATTAGTTGTATCATCATTATCATTTAGTAGTATCATCTTTATCATAATTATTATTAATATTATCATTATCGCCATTGGCATTATCATACTTATTTTATTTTTTAGCATTAGTATTGTTATTATCATCATTAATTTCATCATTATTTCCATCATTGTTTACATTCTTATCATCATGAATGTCCTTGTTATTAACTTGACTATCATCATCATCATCATTATCATCTTTATCATTATTAATTTTATCATTTTCATTATCATTACCATCATTATAATTATCATTAGCATTATTGTTTTTTTCTATTATCATTATCATTATTTTCCCTATAATTCTATTATTGATACTGTTATATCAGTATTGTTATCATTATTACGATTATTATTATCATTATCGTTATTATTATCCTCATTATGGTCATTATTGTTATTGTTATCATCAAGAATTTCATATTTTGTTTTATTATTATCATCATCACCACTATTACTATTATTGTTTTTGTTCTTTTGTTTAACATATTAATAGTTATCATCATTATTCCTAATTTCATTATCACCATTATCATTAATTATTGTATCATCATTATTATTGTCATTATCCTTGCTCTCCTAATGATTATTATCCTTCTTTTTTCTATTTTCTTATGAAAATTGTCATTGTTATTATCATTATTTTTACTTGCATAATATTTTCTATTTTTTATTATCATCATCATTACTGCTGTTGTCATTATCAATAACACTTTTAATGTGATTCGTCTGTTTATTATCATAAGATTTTCATCATCTTTATCATTATGATTTTTACTATTGTTATCATTATTGTCATCATCATTGTTATCATGATTGATATTATCATTATCATTATTATCATTATCATTCTGTTTATCAGTATCATTAATGTTATCATCATTTTCTTTGTTGTAATCATTATTATCATCATCATAATGTCTTGTAGTTATTTTTATCATTATCATAGTTATGAGTACATAACATTATCATTAAATGATCACTAACATTTTTATTGTTAGTATTAGTCTTGTAATCTTATTATCATCATTTCAGTATTATCATTAAATCATTATCATCGTTATCATAATTTTACATTTTCTTATATTTTCCTTGTCGAGATATTAACATGCAAATAATGATAATACTGATGTGTTTTTTCGCTCCTTCATTTCTTCTCTCTGTCTCTATCTATCTATCTATCTCCCTCTCTCTCTCTCTCTCTCTCTCTCTCTCTCTCTCTCTCCTCATCTCCTCTCTCTCTCTCTCTCTCTCTCTCTCTCTCTCTCTCTCTCTTTATATATATATAATATATATATATATATATATATATATATATATATATATATATTATATAACAACATATATACGCATATATATATATTTTATAAACTATATATATATATATATATGTATATGTTAATGTGTGTGTGTGTGTGTGTGTGTGTGTGTGTGTGTGTGTGTGTATGTATATCATTCTCTCTGTTTTCTTTCTCTTTCTCTAAATCTCTATAATTCGCTCTCTCTAAATCTCTCTCATTCTCTTTGCTATTTTATAAGAAGATTGTATTGAAATAGTACAATGCAATGAGAAATATCAACCTAATAATGGCGGGTTGCACGTGTTTTTGTTGCGTTTGTCAGGGAATGTGTGGGAATATTGTGTGTCTGTTATGCTGTTTGCTTGTGCGTTTGTGCATTTGATATTTGCGTGCTTCTCTCGCTCTCTCTCTCTCTCTCTCTCTCTCTCTCTCTCTCTCTCTCTCTCTCTCTCTCTCTCTCTCTCTCTCTCTCTCTCTCTCTCTCTCTCTCTCTCTCTCTCTCTCTTTCTCTCTCTGTCTCTCTCCTTCTTTCTCTCTCTCTCTTTCTCATCTCTGTCTCTCTTTCTTTTTCCGTCTCTCTCTATCTCTTCCCCCCCCCCCCCCCTCTCTCTCTTTCTCTCTCTCTCTAACTCTCTCTTTTCTTAATAGGATGTCTCTGTCTCTCTCTCGCTTTCTCCCCAATTTCGCTTCTCCGTATTCTTCCTCATCTTCATTATTTCTTGATCACGCATTGCCGGCATGAGATAAATGATCGCCATCTTTCTTAATTACCAAATTTCTTTTTTTCTTGTTCTTTTTTCTTTTTCTTCGTCTTCATTTTTAGATAATGTAAATTCCTGACTGAATTACGCGCATGTGGGACGAAGATGTGAATGAATGTTAAATTTTCTACGTGATGGCATTCATTCCGTTAAGAAAAAAAAAAAAAAAAAATCTAAAGTCTTAGACATTAACTTTCTTTCTTATGATTTTGATTTTAGTTTCATTCAATTCTTTACTGGTAATATTACAGGTATAGAGAAAAAAGTAATAATCTAAAATAAAATTGCAAGTAAATAATCAACACGAGAACAGAAAGAAATAAAAACGTTAATCTTCAAAAGGATAAGTTGACCAATCACCGGTCATTACGTCATTAAAGCTTATTCAAATACTAGCCAATCAGGTAGCCGATTACGTTATCTCCAGCGTTTGATACATCACACGTTATTGGTAGATTCTGGTTAAGAGATTGATTATAATAAGTGCTTTTCTTCGTCTAAGTATAGCTTGATGAGTTAGCATTAATTGTGGATTATGTGCCTTGATATTCTGCTCGAGGCTTCAGAAGCAATTTTTTTATTGATTGAATTAATGCTGTAAGGCTTACTTCAGGTTCTTTTTGATTGCGGATTCTTTGTGTGAAGCTTGATGACTTTTGATTAAGATTTTGATGTGAGTTATATCATCTCTATCTCTTTCTCTCTTTCTCTGTTTGTCTTTCTTTATATGTTTCTCTCTTTCTG
>NW_028234410.1:27403680-27406180 GCF_977035675.1 Penaeus japonicus
GAGCCTCCATCCCTGTCGTAGGCAAAGGGTTAAGCTTTAGTTAAGCGAGTTCTCTTAGTCTTGAAATAGACTATATATATATATATATATATATATATATATATATATATATATATATATATATATATATATATACGTCTCGTCAAAGAGAAAACAAGATATATTAAATATAAGAGAATAGTAGAGAGAGAGAGACGAATAGAGAGAGAGAGAGAGATATATAAGAAGAGAGAGAAAAAGAGAGAACGCGCGTATAAAGAAGATAGATAGATAAATAGAAAGAGAGAGAGAGAGATGGATACAGATATAAGTGAGAGAAAGAACTATATATCAAATAATAGAGAGAGAGTAAACGCTTATATATATAAATAGAGAGAGAGAGAGAAATAGATAGAGAAAAGAGATACCATGATATATATATATAACTCAATCAACGTGTCTCATATAGAAAGAAAAGATATATTAAAAAAAGACAGCAAACAGGGGTATATAAGAGATACATACACAGTAATAGAATGCATAAAGTCGATATACTTATCTAGAGGAAATGTATATAACTATATATAAAATTATATATATATAAATCTCTGATAATATAAGCATATAATTTGAAATATATATTTTGCTTATATATTTTTATGTTTTTTTTTAGATAAGAGAGAGTAATATAAATGGTAAAATAAATTGTATTTTTACTACTAAATCAATGGTATATAAATTATATTAAGGCCCCCTATATATATAACATTAAAAATATATTATACATCTATATATAATGCTTATATATAAATAAATATAATCTTATCATATGAAAATATTGTGAGCAGATGATATTTTTTTTACCTATTCATAGTTATATTTCATTGTTGATATATGGGTGACATAGCTTATATATATATATAATTATGAAAAACAAATTATATATTTCTCTCTAATAATACATAAATATATATTGAGGATATATAGAATAATTATACTGGGGTACTCTTTCAGATCGATGATGTACTGATGTAAAATTTACATACGCATAGCATATTGTGTTTATATATATACAAAAATATATATACAATATAACTGATCAACTATATCCCAATATAGGGGAATATGAGCAGATAGCGAGAGTAAAGAGAATTCTGAGATGAAACTTTAGGCGAGCGGATAATGAGAGAGATCATTGCAAGATAAGAGAGACGAGACGACGAGAACCTCGAAGAGTGGAGACCGACAGAGAAGAGAGTGTGTGATTGTGCTGTTTGCTACAAACAATACACACATCATAATCACTATGTGCAATCACACAAGGCACACACCACACACACACAACAACACACACCATAAAAGACTATATATATATCTATATCTATAATTACTAATAGCTGATATTAATTTAATATATATTTATATATATATATTGGAATATATGTCTTCCAGGCTACAGATTCCACACACCAGAGTGTTCATCACACACACAAAACTTACACCACACACTTGCTCACACACAACACCGATATAACACTCATAATCCTAACAAAAGGAAGATGACAACGATTCAGGGGTATCTCCGTTTATTAATTTCAGTTTCTTTTGTTTGAAGTGTCCATAAGACAAATCAGGTGTCCACAACTATGACAAATCAGGAAGGCAAATAATATATCTCTATTATAAGTCTGTTACTAGTACCGTTAGGTCTTTGTTGGTCACGACCTTGGATATGTCATGCAGTTTTCCTTAATTAATGCCTTTTGGTTAAAGGTCTAATATAATTATTTGAGAAAGAGAGAGAGAGAGAGAGAGAGAGAGAGAGAGAGAGAGAGAGAGAGAGAGAGAGAGAGAGAGAGAGAGAGAGAGAGAGAGAGAACGCGCGTCAAGGAGAGAGATAGATAGATAAATAGAAAGAGAGAGAGAGAGAGATGGATAGACAGATAGAGAGTGAGAGAAAGAACGTGCGTCAAAGAGATAGAGAGAGAGAGAGAGAGAACGCGTGTCAAAGAGAGAGAGAGAGAGAGAGAGAGAGAGAGAGAGAGAGAGAGAGCCAGTGATAGAGAGATAGAGAGAGAACGTGTGTCAAAAAGAGAAAGAGAGAGATAGAGAGAGAAAGAAAGACAGGCCAGGAACAGGGGGGGGAGTAAGAGACGCATACATACACAAGTAAAGGAAGTGCATAAAGGTCGAAAAGAGGAAGAGGGAGGTGTAGAGAAGGCAAGCATTGGCATTATCTAAAATGTCTCTGAAAATTATGCCAAGAATTTGAAATGAATATTTTGCTTTGATTTTTTTTTTCTTTTTTTTTTAGAGAGAGAGAGAGTAATCTAAATGGTAAAAAAATTGTATTTTTACTACTAAATCAATGGTGTATAAATTATATTTCTTGTTGATTATAACATTAATAATGTAGAATTATACATCTACCATAAATTATACATAAATGAAGAAATCTTAACAATGAAAATAATTGAGTAGATGATTTTTGTTTTACTTATTCATAGTTTTTTTTCATTGT
>NW_028234410.1:27416180-27418680 GCF_977035675.1 Penaeus japonicus
CCTCTTCCTCTTCATCATGATCATCACCATCACTACCGCCATCATCATCATCATCATCCTTTTCTACTTCGTCTTCTACGTCTCCTACTCCTCATCTGCTTTCTTACCCTCTCCACCTTCCCTTTCTCATTCCTCCATTCTCCTCCTCTTCATCATCCTCTCCCTCTTCCCCACATTCACTAAAGCAAAATTATTAATCGATCTTCCAAGGAACAGAAAGTCAGGAAGTACTACAACTACTACTTGCCAAGTGGCTGTTCTATCTGATTTAGTTTTTTGCCTCGTCGTTAGATGGCGCTAATGTGCACAGCTGTTGTTTATATTTTGTTTACCTTTTGATGTTGTAGTACGATTAGAAGAACTTTTTGCTCCTTTATGTTTTATATTAGGTATGGATTAGCTCCTTAATTGTCGTGTTAGGTGTAAATTAGGGTTGATCGTTTGTTTTTTGTTTTTTTTATCATTAAGGTAACGGTGTGGAATATACATATACATAAAAGACAATGAGAAAGAGTAATCATTCAACCATTAATGAATCTCGATTAAGAGGTATCTCTTTCGTTATTCTTTTGTTCAAGTTTTATTTTGTATCTTTTTTGGTCGGTGGCGGGGGGGGGGGGTCCATTTAAATCAAGCTGTTGGATCAACTCTTAGTCAACGTCCCTCCAATAAATTCATTAACACTGATACGTCTGAAATTGAAATTATCTATAAAAAAAAAATAGAATATTAAATCATTATATTCTTTTCCGGCCACAACTTTTTTTTTCTTCAAATTACTCTCACGTGTAGCGTTGGATATTATAAAAGTCACTAAATAATGCAAATTGAAAATGTTATTCAATCTTTAATTAAAAGAAATAAAGAATTCCCTTCTCCCTATATTTACCGTTCCTGCTCCTCAATTTTTTTATTGATCCTGTACCTATTTACACGCCTTTGGAAGCAGAGAGGCGAAGAGAAGGCTCAAACAGTCACAGAAAAAAAAAAGAAAAAAAAAGAAAAATCTAGAAGTTATTCTCTTATTTCGATCGAGTTTCCCAATCCAGTTCCCAGTGGCATTCAAGGGATTAGCTAATCACAAATCATTTTCTTCTTTGGTCGAAACTCTATTGGTTTTCCTCTATTACTTTGTTATTCAGAATGCGTTTTCTTTGATCAGATTTTGAGCGGGATTTTTGCATAGTTTCGCCGCTTAACCGACCGATCCGTTAGAACCATAAAATTTGATTCTCTCTTCTCTGGCTGTCTCTCTTTCTCTCTCATTCTCATCATCTATCTCTATCTCTACTATCTATCTATCTCTATCACTATCTATCTATCTGTCTTTCTGTCTCTGTCTATCTCTCTCTCTCTCTCAATCTCTCCCTCTCTCTCCATTTTAGTATGATCTCTTCCTATCTCTCTCTCTCCATTTTTAATAGTCTCTCTCTCTTTCTCGCTCTCTCGTCTTTTACCTTCTTTTTGTCTTCGAGAGATCGTTGTTAAACAGGCAGTTGAAGCTGGTTTGCATATCAATCAGTTCAGTGTGTTCATCTGTTCTCGACTCCTGTTCTTGGTTTTCTTACTTTCTCTACTTTTATTCCCTTGTGGCCTTTTCTGGTGCTTTGCTTTTGATCTCTGTAATAATTTCAGTAATGACGGTTGGTTGGTGTCATGGCATTCTCTCTCTTTCTCTCTCTCTCTCTCTCTCTCTCTCTCTCATGCAGTTATTTTTCATAGATTGACATCCTACTCGTCATTTTCTTCGTCTTCCTTCTCTTCGGCTTCTTTCCCTCCTTTTCTCCTTCTTCCCATCCTCCTTTTCTTCCCTCAACCCTTCCTTCTTCTTTGTCAACTACGCCCTCTTATCCTCTTCCTCATCGTCTTCTTTTCCTCTCCTTCTTTCCATTTTCTTTTTCCTTTCCTTTTCCCATGCGGGTTAAGGAGGGAAATAATGAGGCGTATGATATTGAAATTAGGAAATGGACAGTAAAACCAAATAAAGGAAGAGTGAGTTGAGAAAAAAATGTTAAGGTGAAGAACAAAATACTGAGAGAGAAAGAAAGAGAGAACGGGAGAGAGAGAGAGAAGTAAGTATATGTGTGTGTATATATGTGTATATATATATATACATGTATGATCTCCGCTTACAAAAGTCTTTTCGTTAAATATCTATAATAATACGACTTTTATCCACGTAACAGATAGACAGTGAATAGTATTTAACGTATTTCCACTTGCCACCCGATGACTCTCGTAACTGAAATCACATAGCATTACAAAGCAGTCTTGTCCATCGTTCAATTGCTCAAAAAAAATGTGGGAAAAAAAAAGAAGTGAATATGAGGTTAAAATATGGAATGAAACTAAAAAGAAAAATGCCAAGAAAAGAACAAGCAAAGAGATTTAGAATAATATTTTCAATTCCTCGGCATTTTAAAATCATAAAACGCCACCAAAGTGCAGTAATTTTCCCCCTTTGCTTTTACAAGCTAATCTCAGTATCTTTTTTTTTTAT